>NC_077227.1:27762545-28042545 GCF_027887165.1 Monodelphis domestica | reverse complement strand
ATAAATGGTTGGACAAAGCCGGGATTTGAGCCTATGCTCTTTGAATCTAAATCCATTTCTTCCAAAAACAACAGAATTTTGCCACTTAAATTCTTAAACTGCTCAAAGTCTATCTTTTGAAGACCTAGAATGAGTAATTGGTTATAAGCATTTTTAAAGTTAAAAATGTTTTATTTCCATTATCCTGAATTTGACAAAACAGTGATAGAGAAAATGAACCTATTTGGAAGGCAGACAAAATGACAAAATCTGCCATCTCCTTAAAACATATTTCATTATGTAAATTTCTATTGCTCAAATTTCTCTAGAAGTGAATATTTTATTTTCAGAGGATTTAAAAATTTCATGATGTGATTTTAAAAAATCAAAAGGAAAGAATATAAAAATGACATGGAAAAGAAGATCTCACTGCTGTCTTCTTAACAAAAGTGTATCACAGTCAGAGAAATAACCACAATTCATTTTCAGAAATTGTGGTTAATTTTTTTCAAAGAAATCTGTATTTTAGTATGCCTCTTTATGTACTTTCCCCCTGTAATGAGTCTATAGAATTTTCAGGGGCCAGAAATTTCCTAGCTGTGGCCCAAATTGCTCATTAATAGCCTCATTGCCTTTATTTTGGCTTTTGGCATTCAGATTTGTTCCCATCACAATTTGTTGACAATATTATCTCAACAGAAGCATTTATGACTGAGAATGCATACAAAAATATCAACTTCTCATAGAGAATAACTATCATTAAAAAGCTTACTAAAATATAAAGCAACAAAAAATTCATCTCTTGAAATTATTCTTCAGCTATTCCACATCTTAATATTTTGAAAATACACTTTAGTTCTCAATTTACTTTCCCCCATTTTATGACATATTTTGTTCCTAAATTTAATAAGACTAGTGTTGGTCAAAATCAGTTTGGAATTCCATAGGCACACTCCATTCTCCTCTCCATTTATTCTGAAGAAAAAAAGTAAAAAATAATTGTAAATTCCATTACTGGTGTCTTTTCTTCTGGTAATAATGATAGTTTATTTGCTTATAATAAGGAATATTGAGCATAGTATGAGAAGTCATGAGACCATCTCTGGGCATTGCATGATGAAGACTAAACCAGAAAATCAAACTGATGAACTGAAAATGTCAATATTCAGTCAATGATAGTTTAACATCTTGGAGACAAACTAACATGTTCTTCAACAAAATAATGAATTTTCCTCCTTGCCCCCCTTCCCAATTGCTTAGCTATTTTGCTATAATTTTTGAAAAAATCAATAAAACATCTTACTGTTCTTAATAAGATTTAAGTTTCAGTCTTAGGCCTTTATATTTTGCCCTACTGACAATAAGAAGTGAATGGTAATCATTATCATCATAATGATTATTAATATTATTTTAAGTAGAAAGGAAGTAAGATATCTTTAAAGATTTTCAAGGTAGTAACTATATGGGAGATGAACTCTAGAGAGGGAACACTGGAATATAGGAGAGAAATTACAAATTGTTTTTTAATTGTTCTGGTAAAAGATGATAATGGCCTAGATCAGCAATGGCAAAACATAGAGACTAAGTGCCCAAACGGCAACTGTCATCCTGCATGTAAGCCTCCCACCTTATCCCAGACAAGGGAGGGAGGAAGTGCTCCCATTAGGCTGCTGGACAGAGGAGCAGGTTATATCATATATGTCCTCAGGCATACATGAAGAGGAGGAAAGGAGCACACCCTCCACATGCTTTGGCATTCATGCCATAGGTTCACTAACATGGGTCTAGACTAAGGTACAGCCTATGTAAATGGAAATAAGTCAGAAGATGTAGCAGATAGGGTAGAGAGTAAAAACCTAAAAGAACATGGAAGAGGGAAGCATGGAAATTTTCAGCTCAGCAAAGAAATCGAATTTGTGGGTATGACCACTGAACAACTGTGAGTAAACTTCAAAAACTCTAGGGAATGGAAATGCTGCCAAAAACTATAAATGGGTTAATGTCCCAATTTCCCAAAAGGAGAAAAAAAATGGATGGGGAAGCCACTGATTTGTAAGCTTGACATGGTTCTCTGGCAGCATTTGAGAAGAAATTATTAAACAGATGGGTTGAGTTTACTGAGAAAGAGAAATAATAATTACTAACAGCCAGCATGGGTTCCCTCTTAGTCACATCCTGTTAATCTAATTTCCTTCTCTAATAGGTTATTAGACTAGTAGATTTCAGAGGTGCTACAGGCATGGACTATCTGGATTTCAGCAAAGTTTTTGGTAACGTGTTCCATGATCTCACTGTCTAGATAGAAACAAGTATTTTCCAAAAGAGAAAGAAAGAAAGAAAGAAAGAAAGAAAGAAAGAAAGAAAGAAAGAAAGAAAGAAAGAAAGAAAGAAAGAAAGAAAGAAAGAAAGAGGAAAAGGAAAAGGAAAAGGAAGAGGAAAAGGAAGAGGAAAAGGAAGAGGAAAAGGAAGAGGAAAAGGAAAAAGGAAACATGTAGGTTCGATGTTTATACGTAGCTTATTGACTAACTACTTTGAAAAGGAGTCATTCAACAGAATAGTGACTAGAAGAAATTCTCTGGAACATACTCTTCTCTTGTTCATTGACTTCAGTTGTTTAATGAAGATAACAATGATAATGTTAACAGTGGTGATGATGATGATGATGATGATGATGATGATGATGATGATGATGATGATGATGATGATGATGATTATATGAGACAAAGGATAATGAACTGTCTGTAGAGTTAGGAAGATCAGGGTTCATAGGAATATACCCACAAGTTGCAAGATATGTCCAGGAACATAGTAATGTCTCTCCAAATGGGTATTTTTTATTCTCATATTCAATTTGAAGTTTAAATATAATTTTTCAATTTTTATTAGTATATTTGTGGTTAATTCTGTTTCCATATATGTGTGTGCAAGTAATTCATTTTTAATATTTTTTTCTTTTTAAATGTTTATTTTCCAAATTCTTCCATTTCCTTCAGCCCCCCTTGAGAAGTCAAGAAAAATTATATCAATTGCATATGTGAAATCATGTAAAACATTTCCATATCAGTCATATAGCAAAAAAAATGTGAAAAGTATGCTTCAATTTATATTCAGAGTTCATCAATTCTCTTTCTGGAGGCAAATAGTATTTTTAACAAGTCCTAATGAATTGTCATGTATCATTATACTGACTGGAATAGTCAAGTCTTTCACAGTTAATCATCATTTTAACATTGCTGATAAGTATAGTTAATTTTTGAGTGAAAGTTAGATTATTCACTGAATCAAAATATAGTTTTTTAAAGACAACATTCAGTAAATATTCATCTTAAAATATTTGATTTTGTCTTTAATCCATCATTAAATCTGTGGGAATAGTCAGTGGTTGCACAGGGTCACCTGTATGCTATGAAAATTCACTGAGGAGAATATGGGAGGTGATGCAGTTGTGCTTATAGAAAACATGAGGCAGAAGATAGTCATCAAATTTCTTGCCCTGTCCATATATCCTTAGGTGAGTTCTAAGCATCACATTTTAAGAGGGCCTTTAAGAAATGGAACTGTCTCTAAAGGAAGGCAATCACAATGTTATAGGAACTTCAAAACAAGGCACATGTGAAATGATGGAGTCAACTAAGATTGGGCACCTTTAATCAGAGAAGAATTGAGAACATGACAGTTGCTTCATTTCTATGAAAGATGTTTTGGAGGAAGAATGAGTTGTTTCCTACTTGATCTTGTTGGGTTGAATTAAGAGCAATGAGTAAAATATAAATAAAGCATTTTAAGATTATCATGTGACTTGAAATATGGGGGGGACACTTTTAGAATTAGAGATCTCTAATGGTTAAATAGGCTGTTTGAGGAGTCCCTCAATTCCTCTTCTTGAGGGTTCTTTCAGCAAGAAGATGAAATCGAGGTCTTCAATGCTAGAAGATCATATTGAGGGCACATTGCAGATGCAATTATTTTTTTAACAAAAGTTCATTGGATTAGATCAAGGGTTCTTAACCTGAAGTGTATTGACATTAAAAAAAATGGTATAACTATTTTCTTTATAATATTATATATTTCACATTATACATTTTAAACAATTTTCTGATGAGTCTCTAGGCTTTACTGGACTCTAAAAGAGGCCCAACACACAAACACATTTAGGAGGCCAGTGAATGGCCATTGAGGTCTCTTTCCACTCAAATTCAAATTTCATTCAGTCATTTATAAATAAACATTTATTAAGCACCTACTATATGCCAGACACTGCAAAATGCTTAGACAAAAAGAAAAGGCAAAATTTTCAGTCCTTGACTTCAGGGAGCTTATAATCTAATGGAGCACCCCACATGAAAACAGAAATCTGTCTATGTAGTATTATCTTCTATCTATCTATCTATCTATCTATCTATCTATCTATCTATCTATCTATCTATCTATTTATCTATCTATCTATCTATCTATCTATCTATCTATCTATCTCTCCATTCATCCATCTATTTATCTACCTATGAATCTTTGTATTTATCTTTCTATCTATCTCTCTAAAGCAAGCTATATACAGGATAAAGAGAAAATAATTAAAAGTAGGAAACTACTGAAATAAGAAGGGGATAAGGAAGACTGCTTGTAGAACCTGTGATTTTATTTGGAACTTAAAGAAAGCGAGATAGGACAGAAGTTGGAGCAGAGGAGAAAGAAAATTCCAGCCATGAAGGACAACCAGAGAAAATGCTTTGATCTTATTCATGGGATAACCAGGAGTCCAGTATTGCTTGATCAAAGAGTACATATTGGGGAATAAAGTGTAAGATGACTGAAAAGGCAGGAGGAGGGCTATGTTTTGAGAGGCTCTGAATGCAGAATGGAGAATTTTCTATTTTCTCTTGGAGGCAAAAATAAGCCTTTGAAGTTTATTGAGTAGGGAGATGGAGGTGACTTGATCTGACCCATATTTTAGGGAAACCACTTTAGTGACTTCATGGAAGGTAGATTAAAGGTTTAGATGTGAGTCAGCCAGACTGACCAGCAGGCTATTGCAGTATTTGTCAGTTGATTAGGGCCTCCAGTAGGATAATACATTGTTAGAGAAGGAACAATTATTTAAGAGGTCAAAGACATTTGTTTCAACGTAATTTGACCATTTTTCACTTTTTATCCTAGATGCATTAATTTTGTTTGTGCAGAAACTTTTCAGTTATTAATTCCTTTTTCTGCTCTAAATATATGTTTCTTTAGTAAATTATTTTAATCCTTCTCAATGTGTTCCTGTTCCCATTGGCTCTCTTACTCATGATCTCCTTTTCTCATTTGATAATCCTCCTTTTTCTCCTCCCTTTCAGCTTCTCCTATTCATTAGTTTTTAGATTCCATTTTTTACCCCTTCTCTCCAAAAAAGATTTTTCTTACCCTATTTTCTATCATATTTTCTTGTTTATTCTAGACCATATTCTCTGAATTAGGACTCCTGTGGTTCTGTGGCCTCTTTATTCTTCATGTTAACAAAACTCTCAAAGTTTTCATTCTAAAATTTCTCTGCTAAGTGCTTAATGCTTGTGCCATGTAGGGTTTAGCCCATTTTTTCCTTTTTCAATTCTGTTTCAATTCTAGAACAGCACCAATTATTAATAACAAAAAGACACAACAATAGTAACCATCATTTATTTAAAACTTTCTATGTGCAAGGCACTGTGTAAAGCATTATATAATTATCTCATTTTATACTCATAATGACCCTGGGAGGAAGGTGCTATTATTATCCCCATTTTACAGATATGGAACCTGAGGAAAGTAGAGGCTAAATGACTTGTCTATAATCACACAACTGGTAAGTATGTGGCAGCAGACTAGAACTCAAGTCTTCCTGGCATTAAACTCTGCCTCATGGGAGGGCTCTTCCCCAACATATGAAGCCTGATAATGGAGCCAATAATTGATCTATGCCCTCTCCTATTGAGTCCTTTTTTATATGTAATATTCTCTTGGTTCTGCTCATTTCACTTTCTCATGCACAATTGTCTTTGTGCACACTCATCTATACACCATAAATGAAAATGCACAAAGACAATCATCATTCTCGGTTACCGAGAGACTACTACTACTACTACTACTACTACTACTACTACTACTACTACTACTACTACTACTACTAATTTCATGTGGGTCTTTCCATTTTTTAACTCATTTGTGATTTCTTATGGCACAGTAGTATTCCATCATAACCATAACATATAATTTATTTAGTTCTTCCCCAATTGATGGATATCCTTTGAATTCCCAGTTCTTTGCCAGTACAAAGAGAACAGCTATAAATACTTTAAACATATAGATTCTTATTTGTTTATTTATTTATTTATAATTTTACAGTATTTTTCCAAATTGCATTTTGGTACAATTTTCAAGTCATTTTTCTGACACTTTGTCATCTAGGTTCTAGCCCTCCTTTCTACCCTTCCCCAAGATGGCAGGTAATATGATATAGATTGTACATATTTTATTAAACAATATATATTTCCAAGTTCATAATGTTATGGAAGAAGACATAATATTTTACACTAAAGAAAATTTCAGGGAAGAAATAATATGAAGAATGACATGCTTCAATATGCATTCAAACTTTCAGTTCCTTTTATGGAAATAGGTATAATTTTGTTGTTGTTGTTTTTGTTTTGGTTTTGGTCATGAGTCATTTGGAGCTGTCGTGAATCCTTGCTGATAACAGTTGTCATTCACAGTTAATCATCAGACTTTATTAGTTTACCATATAGAGAATGTTTTGGTTGCTGCTCATTTCCTTTTATATCTCTTCATATTAGTTTTATTGCAATTTTTGGTATGATAAGAATATATAGGATATTTTTCCTTTTAACTTGATTTCCTTAGGTAATAAACCTAATCATGTTATTTCTGGATAAAAAAAAAGTATACACAATTTTATAACTCTATGGGTTTAATTACATATTGGTCTAGAATGACTGTATCAATTTATACTTCCACCACCCATTTTTTTCTCATCTCTTCCACTATTTGTCATAGTGCCCTTTTAACATTTTAGCCAATTTGATGGATGGGAGATGACATCTCACGGAGTTTCAATTTTTAATTTGCATTTCTCTTATCAATAATGATTTATAACATTTTTTCCATGTATTTGTATGCATCTTTGATTTTTTTATCCCAAAACTCTCTAACAATTTCTTTTTTTCATTTACCAACTGAGACATGGAGTATAATTTTATAAATTCAACAAAGTTCTCTTTATATTTTAAATATGACATTTATGTTCAAGGAAATGTCTGTAAATTCCCCTCCTCCACAATTAACTTCTCTCCTTCTCATCTTGGCTATCTGAATTTTATTTGTTCAAAAGATTTTAAATTTAATATATTCAAAATTATCCACTTTTATGTCTCACTGATGTTGGAGAAACATATCCAAATATGTAACAGGATCTCTCCCGAAGAATGGGAGACTCAAACTCCATTCAGTCCAGAAGTAATTAAAGAATTTTATTTGAAGAAGTGATGTTTGGTGGCAAAATTGCCTAATAGTTGGTGGAAGAGTGTGGGGGATAATCAGATAGCATTAGGGCTGATGGACAAGTCCAGGGGCTAGTAGAGTAGCATCTTTGGAGCTGATAGTGACAGTTTTACTATAAAGTAACAGCTTCCACACCCTGTGGATCAGATTGGCATATTTATTGGGTCTGGAAGCTTAGTATCTCCCATTCCAAACTCAAGTGGAAGTATGTTTTAGGGTTTGTTGCCATAGGGAATAAGGAGCATGCACAATTCTTCTGGAATGCTAGAGTCCCCACTTGCACAGGTTCCATGTATCCATGTTGTCATCATTTGTCAGTGTTGGAAAAGTCTTGCTGCCCTTCTAGAATGAGACAATGGAGTGGAGGTGAGGGAGATGCAGTACATTGGAAGGCCACTGTAGGTAATTAATTATTTCTAAGAACAACATGAGTAATTAATAAAATAGATCAGGTACAAAGCTGATGCTCAGGATAGACTATTATAGATCTAGTACACAGAGTGGATAATTGAATAATCTGCAATTCATGCTTGAGTGATG
Source organism: Monodelphis domestica (assembly GCF_027887165.1). Lineage (NCBI taxonomy): Eukaryota > Metazoa > Chordata > Mammalia > Didelphimorphia > Didelphidae > Monodelphis > Monodelphis domestica. The sequence goes on along the minus strand of NC_077227.1, from coordinate 28,034,496 downwards.
CTTAAAGTATGATTTTGCAGTTGATGTTTAACCAATGCTAAAGAGAAATACAAGATTTCAGAATACGAGGATCCCATTCCTATTACTATTCCTTACTACCCACTGTCAGCCCACATCATTACCATGCTATCTATACCTTGGTTATTCATTTCAAATTCTTCACCTATCCATAAATTCTGTGGGTGATATGTTCTCTGTTCTAATTTGGTTATGATAGCTCCCTTTATGTCTAAGCCATGTATCCATTTTGATCATATCTTGGTAAAGGATGTAAGTTCTTGGTCTATAGATAGTTTTGTAACCCTCTTTTATACTATTTAGGAACAACATGTTGTGGTTCCATGTTGTATTCAAATTCTACAGGATCCTGTTACTCAAGTGCCAAATCTTTTTCTCTGTGCAATATTTATTTGTAGATGCCTAAACATGTTTTACTAAACTGGAGAAATAAAGGAAGGAAGGAAGGAAGGAAGGAAGGAAGGAAGGAAGGAAGGAAGGAAGGAAGGAAGGAAGGAAGGAAGGAAGGAAGGAAGTGAGACTATTCAGAACATTTTATCAGTCTTTAATTATTTGAAATACTTATAAATGGTCAATTATTTGTTCTTTGAACATTCAGGCTACAGAAATAAGAGCAACTGGAAATAATATAAGGAGATACATTTCTGTTCAATAGAAGAAGACAGTTCTATGTATCAAAGCTACCTAAAATAAAATGACTATCTTAAGAAGTAGGGTCATTTCAGAAAACAATACTATTGCTAAGGGTTTACATTTTGAGATGTGGTTCTGATGGGAATGGGATCATTTAAAGGTTTGGGGATAGTTCCCCTCTAAAATCCCTTATTAATCTAAGATTTTATAATTCTCACAAAGTGTTTTTTTTAATGAGAAACTGCAGGTTTCACAGAAATATAAATATTAGGAAATGGGAGAAAATTTAACTTTTAGTAGACTTCATCTCTGAATCATATTTATCAGTGATATAGTACTAAAATAGGCAATTAGAAGGAAGAAAAGACCCCCTTTAAATATATGTATTAACATCTGTCTTCTTATATTTTTTAATCTCTATTACTGATAACCAAATTTCCCCAACAGAAAAAAAAAAACATACACCTGCTATTTGTTGTGGCCATTATTTCTGCCTACTTTTATCAGTAACCACTAATGATATACAGCTTATGGGACTTGTGATTATTCAACTAGTGTTATTTCCTCTTTGAACAATGATCCTTTATTTTCCACTCAGTAGCTGGATTTTGCTAAAGTTATCATCGGAAATGAGGTTGTCAAAATAGCTCTTGACCCTCAAAGTTACCAGTTTTTATGTTCACTGAATTTAAATGGAAGAAAGTCCCTTGTTATTACAAATCACAATGCCAATGTCATTTATTGAATTGGTAAAATTTTGGCATTAGTGAAGTTTTGCTAGTTTTTAGCTTAATGGAGTGGGTGATGGTCTTCTCCAGCACACTCTCTGCCTTGCTCAAATAATTCATAAATAGGTTATGATTATTTACAGAATTATAAAACCAGCCATAAATATCTCAGTTTGACTCTCAGTTCAGTGCGCAATAACAAATGACTAATTTTGTGTTATAAGACTGGATCACTGGGTCACTTTGTTACCGTGATGACCAAAGGTCCTTTACATGTGCTTTTTAAAAACATATTATTTCCAAATTCCTTTAAATTGCATCTTCAGTCTAGAAATATTTAATGGGGAGATTTTGACGATTAAAATATGAAATCAGAGAAGAATATTATAGACCTAGAAGAAAGAAAAATAAGCTGGCCATATGACAAGAGATGGAAGAAAGTTGGCATTATGTCAGGAGAAAATGAGGAAGATCCCTGGAAGTATGATAGACCTCCCATGAAGAACTTATGAAAGGTCATGGATGCAGATTTATAATGTTTGTAATTCTAATTTAGAATAGGAATATCCACATTAATGAGATTGAAAAAAATAGAATTATACTTTTTAAATTAAATTTAATTTTTTTGGTTATAATACTCACTTTATTTCCCCCCCTCCCCTCCACCTACCCTTCCCATAGCCAATGCACAATTTCATTGGCTATTACTTGTATCCTTGATCAGAAAACGATTTCAATGATGTTGTTTGCACTAGGATTTTCATTTAGAGTCTCCATCCCCAACCATATCCCTTCGACCAATGTATTCAAGCAATTATTTTTCTTCGGTGTTTTTACTCCCACAGTGTTTCCTCTGAATGTGGATAGTGGTTTTTCTTGTAGACTCCTCCAACTTGTTCAGGATCACTGCATTGCCACTAATGGAGAAATACATTACATTCTATTGTACCACTGTGTATCAGTCTCTGTGCACAATGTTTTCCTGGTTCTGCTAGAATTATACTTTTTAAACTATTTAATGAATTAGAGAAGATCAAAATATTGGTAAGAATAAATTTCAACCTACTAGTTAACTCACATCTTGCAATATTTCTGGCAAAGGTTAGAAGTTTACTTGCCTTGATGAGTCCTAGTAAGAACACAGACAAATTTATTCCAGAGAGAAGTGAAAATATTTCTCAATTAATCTTCAAAAACATTAAATTTTAGGTAAAGTTATAATTAACTATATCCATGTAATTTGATCAAAATTTATTTTATAAATTAAAGCTATAATTCTTAATGGTGACAATTTGGTTTAAGATGAATGCACTACCCTATAAATAGGATGGGGTGGAATTGTATTAATTCCCTTATACTTATATTAGATTTGGTATCTATAAATGAAATATAAATGTGAAGTAATATACTTGGAGTCAGCATGACTTGTCTTCAAATATCTCACCCACTTATCAGATGTATGATTTCAGGCAAAAAGATCAGCCTTTATATGCATTAATATCCCTTTCTGGCAAAGAGAAAATCTACCTCAGCATATGCCTCAAAAAGTCATTCTCATCATCACCTTTGTCATTTTCATCCACTTTGATTTTTTCATTTCTTCTTCTCTTCTTCCCTCTAATCCTTTTCCTTCTCTGTCTCCTCTTTCTTATATTGTCCATTCCTATTTAATGATTTTATTGGATTATGGAATTCCCATCAGTAAAACTACTTCTAACAGCACACATCTTTGCTTTACACCACTTAGAGTTTTTAAATCATAGGTTCTTAATTTGTTTTTGTTTTTGTTTGTTTGTTTCCTGGACCCCTTTGAGAGGCTTATGAACTTACAGATCCTGCTCAGAAAAATGTTGTTTTTTTTTAGTATTTGAAGGAAATTTTAGTTTATAAGTTAGTAAATATATACATACACATAGAAATATATCTATGAATCTCAAGTTAACATTGTCAGAATAAAAACTTGAATCCATCTTTTTCTGGATCTAAAATCAGAGCTCTGATCATTATGTCATACTTCCTTTCAGTGAGTTGTTAAGAGGATCAGTTAAGACTATGTTAATTGGGGTAGCTGGGTGGCTCATGGTATTGAGAGCCAGGCCTAGAGATCAGGAGTTCTTAGGTTCAAATCTGACCTCATACACTTCTTAGCTGTGTGACCCCGGGCAACTCAACCCTGATTGACTAGCCCTTGCCACTTTTTACACAGTGTTGACTCCAAGACAGAAGGTAAAGGTTATTAAAAATTATGCAAATTAATGTGCAAAATTTAAATTGCCATGTAAATGTCAGCTTTCATCACTTTACATTTTTTTTTATAATTCTGTTATAGACCTTGTCTTCTGTTGGATAGAGTAGAAAATAACTTTCAGCAATAATTTATATTTAGGGATACAGATTTTAGAGTTTGAAGAGATCTTAAATACCATCTAGAATCTCCTAAGTATGGAATTGAGGAGACAGAAGCCATGGTCAGTGAGATTACTTTCTTGAGATCACAAAGCCAGTAGGGATAAAAGACATAATTCAAGCCTGCAACTTTTTACTCCAAATCTAATGTTCAGTCAATTACACTTAACATCTAGTACTTGTTCTACTGCTGTTCTGCTTCAGAACTCCTCCCTGAGATTGGATTGGTAAGTAGTAAATGATGCTTAGTCTACTATATATAGCCAAATTCTGACCATAGTTTAAGCCTCTTCTGCCTATAGGAAACTATGAACTACCCAATTATTTTTTCCATTTTCTATGCTGCTTTCTTTGCATCCCAGGGTCCCAACTCTTGCCCTTATAATAGCAATCAGATCAATCCTACTAATATTATTTTAAAGGACATGATATTCAACTCTCCTGTGGATTGACTCCTTATCCTATCATTATCCTACCCATTATTCTATCACAATTCTTCAGACCAAAATTCCCTTCCCTGGCCATGGTTTTCTTGTGTAGGGTTCACGCTCGATTAGAAGTAATGCTTGCCAAGCATATGGATTGTCATTTTTAAATCCTATCATTGGCACCTGGACATGGTATCTGGTATGTAGAAGGTACTAAATAAATTATTTTTCCTTCATCCTTCATTTACTGTCATTAGAAATGGTGATGAGACAAAAAATAAAAAACAAGTTTCCCTTTACTCCTCCATATACATTTCCAATTTTACATCATTTAAACCAGTCATACTGCACCCTGCAAATTACCTGGGCTTTTGTAATATTTCTGTACCATTGACACCTTTTTAACACAGAGACATTATTGTAGCCTTCCTCATATTTCTAAGAAAGAGAATCTGTGACTAAGGCTTTAAATTCCTATAGGAGGAATTATGCTAGTGAAGAATAATGTTATAAGCTGTATTTTAAGACAGTTCCTTACAATATAGCTATCTATCTGCTCCCCCCACACACACACACAGAGGATTGATGACAAGACACAAACTTGCAAGAAGTAAACAAAAATTGTGAAGCATCAGTGCCTTTGTATATGATTTTTAAAAAGAAAGAAAATAGCATAATCTGAGCTAGAAAACCCAATGACCTAAAGAGAAAGAGAGAGGATATATAAATTTAGAAATAAATGTTAAGGGACACCAACACATTCTACAGAAATGATGAGTGAAACTCAAATGGGAAGGGGAAGTTCAATTTAAATTTATGTAGGTTTCTAAAAGTATGACCTAGAAGAAAGATCAGGTACAGGGCAGGAGAGTAAAGAAAAAGTATCCTAATACAAACAGTTTTGGAATCCAGAAAATTCAACATATTAATAAAAGGACCATGTTAGAGGGAAAGGATGATGAGAAAAAACAAGATACTAGTTTGCAAAAAAGGAAGAGGAATAAAAACAATATGCATGACGAGGAGGAAAATATATTTAAGATTAATCTCACATTTCACTTTATTCTCTAGTACATTTCCAAATCCCAAAGGAATACAAGCTTTTAAGATACACCTTTTAATTCTTTTTTCTTTGCATTTCAGATATTATATAAACAGTACAATCTCTAGTGGCTTTCAAAGACAGTATGTTTTATAGAGGAATCGTTGAAAATTGCTTGTAATTTTTGTTCACTTAACTGTAGTTCATATTTACATAGCAATTTATAGTTATGAAGTGCTTTTCTCACAGAGATCCTTAAAAACAGGCAAAGCAGGCAACATTCTTCCCATTTTTAGGATTATTTAACTGAGTCTCAGAAAGGTAAAGCAGCTTGCTTATGGTTATCAAATGAATTAGTAGAAGTGCTTAGAAACAAATTTGGATCTTATCACTGGCGGTTGATATGGTTCACTAGGCTTTGAATCATCAAGATCCAAATAAAATTTTGGATTCAGATGTTAACTGGTTCTGTGGCATTTAGCAAGTAATTTAACCTCTGCCTGCCTCAGTTTTCTCACCTGTAAAATAGGGATAATAATGTTTTCCAACTTTCAGGGTTATTCCAAGAATAAAATGAGATAATATTGTAATAATATTTAGCCCAGTGACTTATAATGGGGCCTATATAAATACTATGTATATATTATTATTTCATGTCTGGTGAATTTTTTTTACTATATCAACCTTCCATTTGTAATAATCTTGTATACTTCATGAAATTTGTGCTATGGTAGTTTGTTTGTTTCCTATTTCCCAGAGAAGATGATTTTCTTCTTGAGAATAGGAACCACATTTTTTCATTATAGGGTTAAGGGATTTGGTTTTTGTTGCTGTTGTTATTTCTGTTACATTTTTCTGAGAGATCTCTGATCCTTAGATTGTCTCTTCCCATATAGTCTTCAAAATCATGTTTCATTGTAATGTGAAAATATTTTCTTTTTATCTAACTTGGTTTTGCTTCTCCTTTTCCAGACTCTCTTTCATATCTGTTTATTTTCTTTCTCAATGTATTGTTTATTCTTTTATTTATTTGGTGAAGTTTGCCATTATATATTCAAGTTTTTCTATTTTACTTATTATTTTTGCAGTGCAGATTATAAATTCAACTTTTATAATTCTCATTTCTCTTTTAAACTGCTCTTGTGCTTTCATGTCTTCTTTATCATCAAGAGATGGATTATATTTACTTTGTTTCACATTATTTATTCAGTGATACCTAATACATTCTCAAGAATTCTGTTGTGACTAAATATTCTGTTGATTTATCTGCTTATACCAAGGTCTTTCTTCTTCTTTATATCTTTTGTAATTTCAATATCCCATCACCCATTATTTTCTACTATTGGTCACTTTCTGACTCTTTCTTCCCTGATGCAGTTTCCTTGGAGGCCAAATCACAAAGTCTTAGTCTTTTCAGACATTGAACAATTCATAGGTCACCAGCCAAGAGTTATGTCTGAAGTGACTTTTGAGTGGTTGATGAAAGAAATCATCATTACTGTTACAGCTTTCAAAGTTAACTTGTATAATTTCATTATATGCATATGAGACTTCTTGTTGGAATATAGTACTATCAAATTAGATATAGACATAGCTAAACATTAAGAATAAACTTTAAGGAAGTCCAACACATTCTTCAGAAAGGATGAGTGAAACATATATATATATATATATATATATATATATATATATATATATATATAACCTAAAATCAGTAACACAATGTAAATTTTGACTGATTGTGTTGTTGATTGCAGTCATGTATGATTCTTTGTGACCCCATTTGTGATTTTCTTGACAGGTATACTGGAATGGTTTGCCATTTCCTTTTTCTAACTCATTTTAAAGATGAAGAAAGTAAAGAGAACTAAGCAACATGCCCAGAGTCCTAAACCAATAAATGGCACAGACCAGATTCTACCTCAGGAAGATGTGTCTTCCTGACACTATATCTACTTCGCCATTTAGCTCCCCTATTCTTTAAATAATTTTTTAAAGCGTAGGGTATGAGTCTTTGTTAGCACAATATGGAGAACTGTTATGGAATTCTTTAACTCTTCATCCTCTGAAAGAATATGAAGATTATATATGTAGTACTGAAGTGATAAACCCTTTTAATATTAAGGCTGAGGAAGCTCAAATATAAAGTAGTTGAGTGAACTGGACGGGGTTACATACCTAAAAAATATTTGAGATGGGGTTTAAGTCCAAGTTTCTCTGAATCCAAGTCTAATTTTCATAAGCTCTATTGCTTCTAACAAATTATATAGAGACCACTCCTATATGGAGGCCAAAGAAGCAACAAAGATTACAATTTTCCTCTTAAGAATTTCTATTGGGGCAGCTGGGTAGCTCAGTGGATTGAGAGCCAGGCCTAGTGACGGGAGGTCCTAGGTTCAAATCTGGCCTCAGACACTTCCTAGCTGTGTACCCCTGAGCAAGTTGTCTAGCCCTAACCCCTCTTATTCCTTGGAACCAATCCATATTTCAACTCTAAGGCAGAAATAAGGGTTTCAAAAAAAAGCATAAGTAGCATCTATCTAAAACCAAAAGCAAGGGGCATCTGGGTAGCTCAGTGGATTGAGAGCTAGACCTAGATATGGGAGGTCCTGGGTTCAAATCTGTCCTCAGACACTTCCCAGCTGTGTGACCCTGGGCAAGTCACTTGACCTCCATTGCCTAGCCCTTACCACTCTTCTGCCTTGGAGCCAATACACAGTTTTGACTCCAGGACGGAAGGTGAGGGTTTGAAAAAAAAAATTTCTATTGATGGTCAAGATGGTGTAGGTACCTTTTATTTACTTTCATCCTAACAAAGTGAGTAGAACATGAGAATTCATTTTAATTCAATGCTTTAATTAAGGACGTATGTTTCAGTGAAGAAATAAATAAACTAATGAAAGGAGAGAAGTAGAAGGAGCTATGAAAGGTGTTTATAGAGCTCAAGAATTTGTGAAGGACAAGAAATTTGGGGTGACTTGAGATGAAACTAGTGAAAGATGAGCTGAAGCAGTTCAGAGGCAGCTTCTGTTTCGTGAAGGAAATTATTTGAAGGGAAGGATTTGGATGAAATGAGATGAAGTTTATGAAAAGGAAAAAGGATGTGAGAAGTTTGGGCAGAAAGACACAAAGACAGTTAGTAAGAATACTTACTGCTTTGATGAATTCAAGTCACCAGACATATTCTAAGGAATAATCATTTGATATGACTAGCATCTATCTCCCAGAATATATCAATGATCTTTAAAGATTCATTGGAAACATAAATATTATTATAGTATGGGAAAAGTTAAAGTAGCTAGTGATTTTATGGTACTTCAATGCTTGCAGCATACTTTATATCTTATCTTATTTGATCCTTACAATAACCCTGTGAGATTGTATTATTACTCAGATTTTACAGATGAGAAAATAGGCTGGACAAAGTCGAGTAATTTTCCCTGAGTTATAGCTAACAGTGTATGATCAGAATTAGAATTCAGGTCTTCCTGACTTCAGCTTCATCACGCCATTCTTTGTGCCATCTAGCTGTCTCTGAGGTTGATATCTTTACTTTTTAAAAAGTGGGTTGGTAAAATGAAATGTGCAATTGTTCAGGGATCCTGTCTTTTATTCATATCAAAATTCTGGAATGTATTATTAATGTGATGGTTCATATATTTATAGAAAAGAAAACATGATCACAGTGTGCTAGACTGACTTCATCAAGAACAGCTCAAGGCAGTCATTTCTGCCAAAACATCCTTTACTTTCAATTTTTAAAAAATGTAGAATTTCTACCATCATAGATCGGGGAATAATATAATTATAGTCTAAAACAAATCCCTTGAAAAAGGCTTTAATGCTATTCTTTTGGCAAAGGATAGATGACTATATCCTAGACTGTTGTACAACTTTGAGAATAGTTGAGTTATTACATACCCCCTCCCAGAAATAATACATTGAAGGTCAGAAATAAACTACGAATAGAATAGGACTTGTCAAGTTTTATACTCATTAACACTTTATCAATGACTTAGATAAAAGTGTCGATGGCATACCTATCGTTGGACTACATACATATATGATAAAATGGCAGGCTGAACAGCTCTGTATTTGTTTTTCAAAACCTTTCACTTGTTTTTTGGCCACAGAGTAAAAACTATGAAATAATCCCTGCCTTCAAGAAGAATATATTCTAAGAGAGAGAAATATGCAAATAAGTAGATACATGGAAGATATTTCTCTAAAATGGAATGTAACATTAGAGGAGTGCCCTCTACCAAATAAAGGCAAAGTTCATCCTTTGGGGAATTGAAGAAGACACTGAGGACTGACTTCATGTTGGAGGTGGCCCCTGAACTCCTACTTCAAATATTTCCAAATGGCCAAGGTCTGGTTTTCACTTTGGTTACTGTCAATTTCCTTGGGGATTAGAGTCTTCACTGAAGTAGATGGATGAATGCCTTCTTTGTAACTGAGTTAATGCACTTTTGAAAGGCAACATCCAGAGCTGTTCTCCAGTAGTTTCAATCAGTGGTCTCAAACAATAGAGACATTTTAAACTGTGTAATTGGACTTTTCAGTCATTCCTTTCAGGGCAATACTTCTTATGCACCATTGAGTACGATTGGCAGGTGGTAAGATTTCTCTGCTTCACTGAAATAACCACTTTTAATTCAACACTTTTGAAAATAATGTACTAAGTAGTTAGTGCCTGTCCCTTTTGTTCCCACCACATCAACCATACAATTGTTCCTCATCTCAATCAAAACATCACTGGAGACAATCAAGCTGGGAAGAAGCAGGTAATCTTGTATTTGGAAATCTAATTTGGTACCCTGTTCTGGTTATCAGGCAGCCTTCAACGAAAATCACTTCATTTAATATAATAGAATGTAAACTTTTTGAAGGCAGGAGCTGCTTCATTTTTCTCTTTTGTATCTCCAGTGCCTCAAAGTAAGAGACACTTAATTGATTGATATAACAAGACTTCATTAAGCACATCCTCAATGTTGGCACTGTATTTGGGACTGGGTATAGAAAAACAAAAATGAAAGATCCTCTATTCTAAAATAGAATGCATTATTTAAATTACTTTATTAAATTGGCCATGTCCAAAATATGTATATGTCTCATTCTGCCCCCTGAGTCCATCACCTGTCTGTGGGGAGGTGGAGAGCAGGTTTCATCATCTATATACTGGAATTATGGTTGCTTATGGCATTGGTTAGAATTCTTACAGCATTCATAGTTGTTTGCTTTTAAAATAAAGTTATTTTATAAATTATTCTAGTTCTGTTCACTTCATCATGCATTATTTCATGAAAGTCATCACAGGACACTCTGCAACCATTCCTTTTATCCTTTCTTATAGTACAGTGGCATTCCATTATATTCCTATAGTACATATTTTTATCCATTCATGAATAAATGGATTCCTTCTTAGTTTCTAGATCAAAAAGGGATGGTATTTTTTTAACATATGAACCCCTTCCCTCCACCCCATTTAATTATCTGAAACAGAAGCCTAATATAGGTAGGAGTAGGTCAAAGGACAAAGTTTGGTAACTTTTTAAACATAGCTCCAATTTGCTTTCTAAAATGATCAGAGCAATTAATTCTCAGAAATTATTTTGCATTTAACTGAGGGGAAATCAACTCTTACAATGCCAATTAAATCATGTCCTTTTGATATAAAAACAATAATAATGATGATAATATATATGCTATGATATATACACATAGTTATGATATACAGGCATACATGGATATATCACTTTAAAATTTGAAAATTATTTTATGACAATTTTTAATCTTTTTAATTTTTATCATCATTTTTTCCTCTCAACAATTATGGGAGACAGGTGCTATTATTACCTCCATTTTATATGTAGTTCAGCTTTTACATTCCATTATTGCTGTTCCCCCAAACTTCCCAAAAGCAAAATGATGTGTGAAGTTTGGTATTCTGTGAAATGAAGAATTTCATTATTCAGTTTTATAGACTATTATTTCCTCTTGCTTATTTCTTTAAATGTCAGCATCCTATACTGAAATACACCAATCTGGGGGTGAAAAACATTCAAATATGTACTCATTTGTAGTAATATATATGTTACAAATATAATGGAATAGAATTTTCCTGAAACTCCAATTGCTATAGGCAATTCTAATTATTCCATTCTTTTTTTTCAATTTCCCAAAGGAATTTTTTTAATATAAAATTAATTTTCTCTTCATTTTAACAAAATGATCCAAATTAGAAAGCAGCTTTGGACCAATGGGCATTTTTATTCTTAAAAAGTGTGAAGTGAAGTCATTCATGTCTCAAGTTGTGTTTTTTTATTCTAAGAAAGTTTAAGTCATAGGGTCAAACAGTTGGAGTGGCTCTGATTCCCTTAAGTTGGCCTATTTTGTTCAAATATTTTTCCTGGGCAATTTGCCCAAGGGCAGTGATGGCTCATAAAGGCTTCATAGTTGTTCAGTCATTGATTGTTTGTTTTTGCTATTTCTCCTTCATTTTATTCCCCTTTCCTTTTATTATAAAGTATAAAATATTCTAAATAAGGAACATTGGAAATAAATCTAGACATAAAAGAGACCTAAAAAGTACATTAATCTAATCACTCCATTTTATAGATGATCATAATGAGGCTTATAGAAGGTAAGTGATATGCTCAAGGTCATGCAGAAAATATCAAAAGTAATATCAAAATTTGGGTCCCATTATTACAAATCTAGCATATTCTTCATTGTACTGGGAGTTCAGATAGTTTTCTAATGATGTATTAAAGTAAATGATTATCAACTTTAAAAAGTCTTCTGCAAGATAAAATCACTGAACAGGATTATTATTAAGATATATTAGGGCAGGGAAAGGGAAACGTGGGTAGGTTTCAACCCTCACCTAAGCCAAGAGATACCCGACTCCAAGAAGACATACTCAAAATATGCTCTTCTTATATAGGAAGAAAAAGAGGTCCAAGGAGTGAAATTGAATGCCTTTCCTAAGATTAGGTTAGCTAATTAAAATAATTCTACCTCTTTGTTTTATCTTCCTTCAGACCTATTCTCTCCATTTATATGACTACCATCTTAACTCATTTCCCTACTCGCTTTTACTTAGACATTTTTAGTAAATTCCTAATCAGTGCCCTTGCATCCATTTTTTCCTTTCCTGTCTATCCTTTATTTCCAACTTCATATTTATAAAGCATAATTCCAACTATCATTTTTTGAATACTGTATATCCTTATTTCACCTGGATTGGAAATTCAGTGGACACTAACTACCCCTAATGTGATTGGAATAGAGGTTTTTAACTGCTCTCATTTCCTGGAGCAATTCAGCCCTTTTTAGACAGGTTAATGATCTTCCTCTCTTCTAGATGAACCATATTATTTCTGGACTTAGTTTATACACCAGATTACCTTTAGTACAACTTCAATTCAAAATGTTCCAGGCAAAATCATCCACCAATCTAAACCTTCCCCAATACAAAGAATTATACATGTTAACCACAACATTGGGTCCAATCTATCATTCCTGACCAATTAAACATTGCTCCTTCTATAAAGATATATATTATAGTACTTATGTTTATTGGATATTTCCTGTTCATAAAATTTGAACTCCTACATCTCGGGATTTCCATATATTGTCCCTCATGCTGGAAATGTTCTCTACCTCACCTATGTGTCTTGGGAACTCTGATTTCCTTTAATAATCAGTTCAAATGCTCACTCTCTTGAAGTTCTTTCTCATCCTGCCAGTTCTTAAGTATTCCCTCTGCCTTAGGGCAGAATCCATTATCATCTTTTTATGTCCAATGACTAGCAGTATTCTTGATGTACAACAAATGCTTAAAAATGCTTGCAGCTTTTATTTGAATTATTAATATCAGAGCCAGGACCTTGGCTCATTTCTTTTCAAGTTTATGGACTCTTTTCATACTAGTAGGGGTTGAGGATCCAGATTAAGGAACCTGAACAAGTCAAATTAAAGCAGTTTTTTGAAAGATTGAGAAAGTGGGAAGCATCCAAATGGATACTGTATTAATTGTTCATGGGAACAATCAGAACCAAATAGGCAGGGTTAAATTAAATGAAATATGTAAATGAGAAGCCAGGTAGACCAGAGATTCAGATACATGTGGAGAAACACAGAGTAAGATTGCCAGAAGTCCAGAAAAATCATGAGGAACTGGGAGACAAGAGTTGGGCAGGCAGGAAAAGTACTAGCAAGAGAAGGGAATCCATTTACTAAGTCAGTTTGCCAATTGAAGCAACAACTAGTTTTTTTCCAAGAACTTTTAAATGCATCTTATTAAGTTAGTGGCCAGTACACAGAGGAGAAGAAGGGAAGCAGATGGAAAGTTAGTTCCAGGTAGCCACCAAATTCCTTCTTTTTTTTTAACTTGAGAGAGAACAAGGAAAGACAGCTTCACAAAATTCCCAAGATGGTGGAACTAATGATAGTAGGGGTAGATGGAACTTATTATTAGATGATAAGTACAAGGGAAGAAGTACAATATGCATCAACAAAGAGATATCTCTTTTTAGATCATTTTAATGTTGTAGGAGAGAAGTGATGAAAAGAAAATCAAAATTGTAGAATCCCTTATTTCTGTTCAACTTAACCAAGTCTATGGTAATGTGGAGAAATATGGAATAGATGACAGCATGGTATCCATTGCAGTTTCTGTTGTGTCCAACTCTTCTTGACATCAATCGGGGTTTTTTTTTTCTGAAAAAATACTGAAATTGCCATTTCCTTCTGTCAATAATTTTACAGATTAGAAAACTAAGGCAGAGAAATTTGGTACAGATGACAGTGTGGTCTCTCATTGTAGTTGTTTGTTCATTTCAATCATGCCCAATTCTTCCTGGTTCCACTTGGATTTTTTCCTGGAAAAGATATTGGAGTGGTTTGCCATTTCCTTCTTTAGCTCATTTTACAGATGAAGAAACAGAGTTAATTTACTTGTCCAATGTCATATACATACTAAGCGTCTGAATCCAGATTTAAACTCAGGAAGATAAGTATTTCTGACTCCAGGACCAGGGTTCTTGCCAGAAAAGTGTCAGAGTCAAGCTTTGAGCCCAGGGCTTTCTCCCTAAACCTCAACTCTTTATTCATAATGCAACATAGTCTCCAGAGCATAATAAAATTTAATGCTTATTTATTAATTAATTTTTTAAAGTTTACCAGATAGTGATGACCCTGATCTATGTGAAATAAACCATATTATATAGATAAATATACAGATCAGATAGATAGGTAGATAGACAGAAATATAGATATAGTCTTCTAGATTAGAAGATTGTATTATAAACTTCTAAATTTTCTCCCTTCTCCTTGCACCCTCTCTTACCCATTTAGAAGTCAAGCAATGTGATCTTAGAAACACATGTGAAGTCAAGCAATACATTTCTGTTATAAATTGATGAGTGGATTTAGCTCCAGTCTTTTAATGAGGAACACCTCAATGAACTGGTAATAATCAATACTAATGATTCCCGATCTTTGCAAACCAGAATTAGAATTTGAAAAATAAATGCTATCCAGGGAGATTTTTTCATTTAAAAATCATTTAAGTGTCTACCATGGTGCTAGGCACTAGAATTTACAAACACCAAGATAAATATCATACAATTCCTGTCTTCATGGAGCTTAAATTCTCCCTAGGATAGGACAATTGAAAATATTGAATAAGCTAAGTTAAACTACATGCAGAAAAGGGTTATTAATTTTAGAGACACTAAAAACTGAATTATGTTTTAGAAATAGGTTTTATTCTTGGAAAGTCTATATTTCTTTTTTATTAAACAAAAATCTTTACAATTCTTTTAACAAAATATTGCCAGGCTAGGAATTTGTTTCATGAATTTTGTTCTGGTGTCAAACCAATATCCCAGGATATTTGTAAATTAGCATCATTATTTAAGTGTGAATAATTTTGCCTACATGGAAATCATTACATTTATTGAGCAATGTAAATTAGAGCTTCTCTTTGCTGCTAATGTTTGCATTTTATAAAATTCAGTTAATTCATCACTGCTTTTTAAGGGTTCCACCAATCAAGCTTTTCTTTCATCCTGTTGACCTGTAGGTTATGCCTGATTTAGTATACCTTCCATTCATCATTTCATCAGTGAATGTGTCAAAAAAAAAGTTGTGTTAAATTTATTTAACAGGAAAAATGTTATGGAATCTTTCTTGTTCATTAAATAATTGAAATTTCAATAACAGAATTGAGGTTATTTCAGGGCTTTTTGATGAGGCAGAGACAACAAAACTTGGGAGTGTGGCCTTGCCCTTCTTACAAAGAGTGGCTTAAGCTATAATTTATTTGCTTCTATATTATAGATTTTATCATATTTCAAGAGCTTAACATTCCAGCATTTAGAAGAGCAAAGTTAACCTCTCCTTAGAGGTATTACTCATAATTTCAGTTTTATGGATCAATTTCTTTATTTAAAAAGGTAGAAAACAGTGTTTTTTTTTCTCTTATGATGACACCATAGATTTAAAAATATTCTTTCTAAATAGAATATCTCAAGAAGTATTTATTAAGATCCTACTCTATACCAGGTTATTTGATAACTGCTGGGGATAGAAAAGCACAACAATCCCTATGAAAAGCAAGCAAACAAAAAGCTAGTCACTACATTTAAGGAACTTAATACTTTCCTTTAAGGGAACTGTGTTAAAAGGGAATATAATATGAAATAGATAAGCTTGTATATGTTCAAAGAATTATAAGTTGATATCTAATGGGGACTAATGAGGTTTTCTAATCCAAATACTCCATCTTATGGATAAGATGTTAGTTTGAGGACAAGGGAATGAGGGCTGTAACAGCTGAAGGAATCAGAAGGTCTTCTGGTTGCTCATGGATTGAGCACTGAAGGAAATTTTAATGAAAAACTCTATAATGATATTATCCAAAAAATAAACATACAAACATAAATACACACACAAACATACATTTGTGTGTATATATATATATGCATTTGTTTCTCTCTTTTTTTTCTCTCTCTCTCTTCCTTTCTCCCTTTCTGTCTTTCTTTCTCTCTCAAAAGAAGACATATTCTTTAAGAGTCAAGATTATCTTGGTCTAGTACAAATATTTGTCTTCAAGTATCAAGGCAAAGAACTCATTGGGGGAGACAACATATTTGCTGTGTCTGATGGAAAAATCCCATAGTGCTTAGGGAGTAGCTGCCAAGATGACAGTGCATCTTTTAAAATATTATTTCTACTGATAGAATTATATCATTTTCTGATAGTGAATCCTTTGATAGTAGCAATAACTATAAGGAAAACATTTTCCCTTGATCTTCAGTAGGTGTGGAGGCAGAAGAAGCTGGGACTCCAGTATTTGCAGAAGTGATATCCATGTTCTAATCTATTAAGGTTGATTTTCTGTTTTGGGGACAGGTTATTAGCTGAGGCAATGCTATGGGGACAGAAGTGGTTCTATTCTTTGGACTTTTGGATTTACCTATTAAGCATTGTGGTTTACCTATATATGTCAATGGTGTCAAACTTAAATAGATAGCAGAACCACTAAACCATATGTATTGCTTCTTACATATGCCACATAGTAGGAACCTAATAAATGTTTTTGATACATACACACATTATATGTGTACATATATACACACATATGTGTATGTGTATGCATATAGATTTAAATATATTTGACTTATATGAACATTCTAAAGAAAATTGGTGATGTTTGAATGTGATAGAAAAATTCTGCATATTTGTTGTTTAGGCATTCAATTTTGTCTATGTTAGACAAATGGCCCTTAATGGCCCTGTGACTATACTGTCCAGGTTGACTTATTTTTAAAATGTAATGTTATCTGTGTTTCACTGTATTTTTATTTGTTTGGGCTAAATATCTACAAATTACATTAGAATCTGTTATGGCAGATTTGGAAGTGTTATAGAATGCATGTAGCCAGTGTCCCATATTGTACCCACATTTCATATATACCTCTGGTATGGATGGGAATAGGGATCCTGTATCACATTTTCCCAGTCAATACTTTGTGGATGATTGCAGTTGTGGTTGAGAAGAAATCATAGAGAATGGTTTAATTGTAGTATGAGGAAAGATTGGACTTAGTAACATCATTTCCTAGAATTCTTGGGCTAATTTTCTCATCCATTGCAGTTGCTTTCCATTTTGTTTTTGTGATGGGTTTGACATGCTGGTAAGTCCATTCTGCTTAGGTATCATCCATCTTGTTGATGGCTTTTATGGTCAGGATGGTTATCCAAACTATGGATATTCCTAGAATAATAAAGTCCCTAGGGAAGAAATTTTAGATTCCTTGGAGGATACTATATTACTGGAAAGGCAACAACAAGAATGGATAAGGAGAAGTGTGTGAATGACTTAAAGTGTCCTTGGTGTTGTTTTGCTGAAGTTTGCTGAAGAGACCACAGTTCAATCAAATCCTTGTATAGTAAGTCTGATGTTTACCTGGTTCCATCATATTAAGAAATCTTTTCCTTATATTATTTCATTTGAGAACTTAGAACAGTGGGAAAAGGCCTGCATCTATAGTCAGAGGACTTGGATTAGATTCCTACTCATACTATATTTTCCACCCATAGGACCCTCAGTAGGCCACCAAAACACCACACGCCTGTTTTTTCAACTGCACAAACAAATGAACAACCCTATTAAAGAGTAACTATAAATCTATTTTCTTCAATTAACACATAAAAAAAAACCTGAGGCCAAAGTAATTTTAAAAACTCCCTAGTCTAACTTCCTTCCATTAAATTATACCAATGCTCAAGGGGTAGGGTGATATTGATATATGGCAATATGGGTACCCAATCTCAGGAATGCATGTGAGTATATTGGTAAATATCTCCTAAAGTAAAACACTGAGCTCAGTAATGAGAGATTATTTTAAAACATGAAAAGGGATGAATTCTATTAGTTTAAGATGCTTATTGGTTTTGATGTCTCGTAATGGTTTTCTAAGATTTGTAGCCAGTGTTCATATTTTCAGACTAAAGGAGACATTGGCAACTTAAGATGGAGGAATGACAGAGAAAATGGAATCAGGAAAGGCCTTCATATCAAATTGTCTGTCTTGCTTTTTAAAATATCACAGGAATTAAAAAAGAATGACAGATACCTCCCACTGTCTTGTGCTGCTCCCATCATTTGGAGTTGTAAAAATGATTTCAAAAAAACTCAGCCTTATGAATGAAACAGCTTAATTTTTCACTGGCAAGAAACTACAGGACAATCACTGACAAAATTGTCTAAAACATGAAAATCCTGTCAACTGTAGTAGAAATAATAATATGATCTGAAATTTAATTTCAGCCACTGAAAACTTCTGGCTCACACATTTTTTGACAGTAATATTCTCTGAATGAAGCTACCTGTCTGAATATTAAAATACCAATATCACCCAAGTGTCAGACTTTTAAGGGACCCAAACGGTAATGGAAAGGTAGTAGACAATAGCATATGACAAACAGTGACTTGAACACCATCAGTGGTTACAATGAGGCAGTGTAACATTGTGGTTAGAGTGATAGATTTAGTTAAGAAAACCTGGAATCAAATTGGGATACTACTCAAATTTTATCCCCTCTCAGCCTGTTTTATCTAATCTGAAAAATGTGAATGATCCATATAGCCCCATCTCAAAGGGATGATATAAAACTCAAATTTGTAAATAAATATGTTAAATTTCTGTTTGGTTGTTTATCATAAATTATTATTAATGTTATCAAAGACATCAATGATATTCACAATTATAAAAAGCAAGTTTGTCAGGCATCAAGAGTTCTACATAATGATAAGCAGAACCAAGTTTGAATTGGCATCCATGAAAAATGGACAGATGCCAAGGGATGCCTCTGGAATATTGGATGGATTATTGGATCATATGATCAAACAGCCAATTAAGAAGCATGTATTACATGCCTGCTATGTGCTAGGCACTATACTAGTTAATAAGGACACAGAGACAAAAATTAAACAATTCCTTTAATCCAGGGTCTTACATTATATAGGAGAAGGTATTCTGTGCATATACAGATACTTACATGTACATAAACAAATACATACTGTACAGAGAACTTAAACTATGATTGGAAAACTGTGCACTGAGACTCATTTAAAATGGCCTGAAGCTCTCTCTCTAGCTCTATTTTATCTCCAAAGCAGGTACAGGGGAGATCTACACATCTCACCATTTGAGATGCTTTTTGGACATCCTCCTATACAGGCTAAGCCTTTTTATCCTCCATATACATCACTACTGGGGGGAGAGGGGACACTTGTATTGCTTCATATATACAGAAATTGAAGATCAAATTGTGAGAACTCCATGAATCTGGAGCTGCAGTATAATCAGGACCTATAAACTTTTCATTTCATGACCTAAACCCAGAAGACAAGGTATACATAAAAAACACACTGGAACAACTCAGCCAGCCTGGGAAGGTCCATTTGAAGTACTGTTAAACACTCCAACAGCTATGAAAATTGAAGAAAAGGACTCTTGGATTCATTGCTTTCATGTAAAAAGAATTCCTTTTATCAACACTGATTAAATGTATCCTGTCACATGCATTGGAGATAAAAGCCCATAGACAAAGTGGATACTGTTTGGGCTGATACATTAAATTGCTGAATTTTTTTTATTATTACTTTTCTTTTTTTTAATAGAATATTGATTATTTTATCCTTTCTTTTTTCTTGTACTTAAAGTACATATAATCAATATTAATCTTTTTTTATTATTTTGTAATAGACTAAGTTTAAATTACCCATTTACTGAACTGGAGGAATTCCACATGAACTGGGATGTCCTCCAGGAATTGATGCAGGGTGAAAGGAGTAGAACCAAGAGAACATTACGTACAAAGACTGATATACTGTGGTGTAATCAAAAGTAATAGACTTCTCCATTAGTAGCAATGCAGTACAATTTGGAGGGATTTATGAGAAAGAACATTATCCACATTCAGAAGAAAAACTGTGGAAGTAGAAACACAGAAGAAAAACAATTGCTTGATCACATGGGTTGATGAGGATATGATTAGGGATGTAGACTCTAAATGATCACCCTAGTGCAAACATCAGCAACATGTAAATAGGTTCTGATCAAGGCCACATGTAAAACCCAGTGCAATTGTGCATTGACTATGGGAAGGGATGGGGGGAGAGGAAGGAAAGAATATGATTTTTGTAACCAAGGAAAAATGTTCTAAATTGACTAATTAAATAAATTTTTCAATAAATAAATAAATAAAATATCCATTTGCTCTAATATCAATACATACCCAAATGACTATGAAAGCCTGCCATTGATTGATAAGTATTGTGGGACTGATCAATAATTGTGTCTGATTCCAGGAGAAGGGATCACAAAAGAGCCATCGTACAGTGCAAAGAAGCACAAGGTCAAAAAGACCAAGCAATCAGGATGGGATTGATGAGAATCTATAAAGAAGCACAAAATCATGGAGACAAACAATTTGTTGGACTAATGAGATCTTTGCCCAGACAGAAGACTTGTTTGAGGTTTGAGGTAGTGGCTGTTTGAAATATGTCAGACAAATGTCTTCCCCATGCCACATTCCGACAAGTATATTAGTTCGGTTGCCATTTTGGTTCCCGTATTCCTGAGAGTGAAGGTAAAATCAGACCAGGGAAATATACTTCCCTTTTACTTCAAAATCTAATCCTTTTTTCTATCTTAAAGTATGATAACTTTCTGTGGTCCTGGCTGCCAATGGCTAAGTGCAATATTACTGCATTTGTACTACAAATTTTGGGGACAGAAATTAATTTAATTGGACCCTGATTTAAGAAGTTATTATGGATTTATTCTTTACTCAGAAATTTTTATATACATAAATTTTGATATTTTGGTTTTGATTTTGATTTTGTTTTCTCCCAAAGTTTAATTTTTCCCTTCTATTTTTTAATATGTTTTTAAATTTTTTCTTTCAACACTTGACTCAAATACCCCATAACTCAGCCATATATACTTAGTTGATCTGGGTGTTGGTCAACACCCTCTTCATGGGGATTATATGATTTTTGTAAAATCCAAGACTTAAAAATTTTTGAGAAAAAAAAAATTACAGGAAATGAAACACTAACTCCTTGAATCAAGAAAATGAACTGTTCAGAGAAAGTGCCATAAAGAAACTTCCACTGCATCAGAAGATCCAGAATGATGTAATTAGAATGTAATTGATTAAAGAGGGTTGAACACATTTGTTCTGAATGTAAACTTTTATGCCAAAGAGGACTGCCCCCTAATTGGCTTTTTGTCAATGAACCTAGCAAACCTTGATTTTGCGCTCTCTCTTCTATTCCACTCTTATTTCTAACTATTGAGTTTTCCTCTTAGAAAGTGCAATTTTGTATACACCTTTAGCTAAAAGATCTTTAGAGGTATAAGCTGGTTATGTTAAATGATTCAATGGGTAGACTAGTCTCCCAAACAATCACAGGGGTAATTGTGAAGCATGAATCAAACTTTCTGTGTCTATCAATCATTAATTTTTAAGTTAATCAACCAAAAACTTAAACCCCTGTAGTTAATACTAAGTGAGTTCACAAGTCACTTACTAAAGTGGGTGACAACTCCAGTGGCCACTGACCACCCCCCAGGCAGTGCAAAGCAAATTGAAAGACTTCAACTGGTTCCTGTAAAGTGGAGGAAGGAACAGGAAGGGACATGGAAAAAGGACTATAAAAGTCCTGAACTTCCTGTCCAGGGAGCTTCCCCTGTTCCCACTATTTTAAATATTACACCTGGTGACTTAGCTTTTGGAGGTGGCTTTAGACTTGACCTTTGGCTTAGACTTTGATTTTGGCTCTTGGACTGCTTCTTGGAGCACTGCTCATGGATCTTCTCCTTTGGACTTCATATTGGGTGAGTGGGTATCTGTCCTTCCTTTCCTGGTTTCTGGAGAAGCCTTCCTTTCCTGGAGGAGGTTGCGCTGGTGGAACACTTTCATAAGACACCACTGGGTCTTCTGGCTGAGGGTTACTGAGTCCTGCCAGGCTGAGCCAAACACCAGAGCAACATTTAATGTGATAGGCTAGATATTTTCTCTACCTTCTCCTTACATTTCTCTACTTTTGCTCTTTCTACCGCTTTGTAAATAAAAGCTACTAAAGGTCATTTTGACTTAAGTTATAATATTTTACATTGGCGACCACACAATGCAATGATCCTGAACAACTTGGAGGAATCTACGAGAAAGAATACTATCCACATTCAGAGGAAAAACTGTGGGAGTAGAAACATATAAGAAAAATAAATGCTTGATTTCATGGGTTGAGGGGGATATGATTGGGGATATAGACTCTAAATGATTATCCTAGTGCAAACATCAACATGAAAATAGGTTTTGATTAAGGACACATGTTAAACCCAGCAGATTTACACATTGGCTATGGGAAGGGGTGGAGGGAGGGGAGGGAGAGAAAGAATATGATTCTTGTAACCAAGGAATAATGTTCTAAATTGACTAAATAATTTTTTCCAAAATAAAATAAATTGGTGACCACAATATTACTTTAGAATTCTCATATTTAGTCAGACCCTAAATTTAATTTCTTACAACACCCATAGGAAGCAACAAGATGGCTTTGTGTTAGATTGAGACAGGGTTATGAAGAGTTATATATGCTGTCAGTCTTTATTTGATCCTAGAGGTCATAGGGATTATCTGAACTTTATTTAATGTGTGAATGAAATGGTTAGGACTCTGCTATAGGAGGGCAAGGTATGTGGTGCAATGGATAGAATGATGAGCCTGATGTCATTAAGACTCATATCCCTGGTTTCAAATCTGGTCTTAGGCACTTATTGTATGACAATGGGCAAGTAAGTCACTTAACCCTGTTTGCCTCAGTTTCCTTAACTGTAAAATGAGCTACAATGGTAAATAGCAAACCAATCTAGAATCTCAGCCAGGAAATCTCCAAATTGGGATACACACAGTTGAGCACAACTGAAACTACTTAATGACAACTGCTTAATGGCAAAATAATATTGTTGATGATTTTAAGACCATAGACTTATAGCTAAAAAGTCCTGAGAGGCCACCAAGTCCTCTAACCTCATTTTATATATGTGGAAAGAGACCCATAAAGATTAAATGACTTCCCCAAGGACACAGAGGTTTTAAGTAGCAGAGCCAGCAATGGATCTGAGGTCTTCTGACTCCAAATGAAGCTCTCTTTCTTCTCTACTCAGGATTTATAGAAAGACTCAAATGAAAAGCACATAGGAAAAAAACAACAACTACATAGTTAGGTCATAAATGGTACTACTAAAAGAAAGACTTGCCAAAGAGATCACAGATTCTCAGAAGTATGATTAAAAATTGCAGTCCCCAAGCATACCACCAAGTAGGCACTTAATCCTGGATTTTCAGATGGCAGCCAAGTCCCACATAGTCAGAGAATATGGAACAGAGCATGGAGACACTGTTTCCTGGAGCCAAGCAGCCACTTTCCTGGCTCCTCACTGCATTTGGCAAGCATGTTCAGCTTTAGTTAGTAAACCTTATTTAGGACTCTGATGGAAACTCTAATGTTACTCATTTGGGGATAGGCAAATGGTGTGCTTTAGCCAATAGTCCAACATGAGTTTTCTGGAAACAGGCTCAACAAGTAAGTGAGGTCTCCAGGCCTGTCAGTTGAAATACCTGAGTTTTTTTTATGATTTTAGTAAGTGAAATATTTTGCATTTGAGGATTTGTGGCTTCCATATTTTTCTCCTGGTAAATTAAATTTCAAATCTGTTCTTTGGTATTTTCCAGAAAACAAAAAAAAGAAAAAAATACAAAATACAGACTACAGAGGTCAGGTATTGTCCCGTAAGGTCCTAATTATTAGTACTCAATAAGAATTTATTAACATCCACTTTTTTTCAGTTATTTGTTAAGTCCAGGGAATACAAATATAAAAAAGGAAAATGAGTTCCTGACCATAAGGAACTTAAAATCTAGTGGGGAAAGACAACACCCAAAAGTACATTTGAAAGGCAGGAATGTTTATGGGGTGTCCAGTATAGGGACATGGTGAAAAAGTTGGAGAAAGCCAAAGCAGAGGAGCCAGATGGACTTGGAAAGATCTGTTTAAGTGGGACTTTTGGAGTTCATGGCACTGACTTTCAATAAGAGAGACAGAGAGTAGTGATGAGGAATGGATACTTAGACTGATTACATTTAAATTTTTTCCATACTATATATCAATATAATTTATTTTTGGCATTTTGCAATCCATGTTCTCTTCTCCCTCTCCCACCAAGGCAGAAGGCAGGTAATATTATATACATTTTATATGTGTTATCATGCAATATATATGTCTATTTTTGTCAGATTGTGAAAGAAGATATGTATTGCTTACACTAGAGAAAAATTCATGGAGGAAATAAAATGAAGTATGGTATGTTTCAATCCAAAGCTGATTAGATCTTGCAAGATGATGAGGTTTTCCTTATAATCAACTTTCTGAGGTATGGTGGAGAAATTAGAGAAGTTCCAAAGTAGGGCAGCCAAGTGGGAAATGAGCATGATAGTGGAGTAGTGGAATCACCTGCTATTTTATATACATATAGACATTTGGTTGCTCTATAAAATTACAGAGGTGGTAACATCTTGTGGAATCATTGAGTCTGTGTCATTAAAGATGCAGCTGGTATAAGAGGCAACCCTAAAAGCTTGAATTAGGAATACATGGGTTCATTAGGAATACTAGGGAATTAAGAATAATACAACCTATCTATGACACTTGTTATATAACAATGAGCAACTATTGCATCCTTTCTGAATTAAAGGTTACTCATACATAATATTAGGGGTTTAGACCAGTTAGTTTTCAAGATTATTTCCAGCTCTAAACCTCAGAAGGTATGAGCACTTTCATTTTACATGTGGGAAGTCCTGAGAGGTAAAAAATGACTTGTGTAACATCAGCCAACAATTTTAATAATGAAGATGAAAATCAAAAGCAAGTCTTTTAATTATAAAGCATTGTGTTCCCTATAACATACCTTCTTCTTTGAAATCTTATTCTGGAATTTTTTCTCCAATGGTAATTATTTTTAATTAGTTAATTAATTAAGAATACTATTCCATGATTCCATTATTCATGCTTTTTCCCTTCTATCTCCCCACCCAGAGACAACAAACAATTCTGCTGGGATTATACATGTATCATTGTTCAAAACCTATTTCCATATTATTAATATTTCCAATATAGTGATCATTTAAAGTCAAAATCCTCAATCATATACCCATTGAAACATGTGATTAATCATATTTTTTTGTTTTTCTGCTTCCAGAGTTCTTTTTAGCATTCTTTCTCATAAAACCCTCTTGACTGTCCTGGATCATTGCATTGTTACTAATAGAGAAGTTCATTACATTTGACTCATCCACAGTGTCTCAGTTTCTGCATACAATGTTCTCCTGGTTCTGCTCATTTCACTCTGCGTCAATTCCTAGAGGTCTTTCCAGTTCACATGGAATTCCTCCAGTTCATCATTCCTTTTAGCACAATAGCATTCCATCACCATCAGATACCATAATTTGTTTGGCTATTCCTCAATCAATGGACACACCCTTATTTTCCTTTTTGTTTTTGCCCACTAGAAAGAGTGAGGCTATAAATATTTGTGTACATGTATTTTCACTTTTATCTCCTTGGGGTACAAAATCAGCAGTGATAGGGTTGAATCAAAGGGCAATGAGTCATCTAAAGTCCTTTGGGTATACATAGTTCCAAATTGCCTTCCAGAATGATTGGATCAATTTACAGCACCACCAGCAATCCTTTAGTGTCCCAATTTTGCCACATCCCCTCCAACATTTATTACTTTCATTTACTGTCATATTGGCCAATCTGATAGGTGTGAGGTGGTTTCTCAGAGTTGTTTTGATTTGCATTTCTCTAATTATGAGATATTTAGATCCTTTTTTCATGTTTTTATTGATAGTTTTAATTTCTTTACTGAAAACTGCCTATTCATGTCTCTTGCCTATTTATCAATTGGGGAATGCCTTGCTTTTTTTTTAAAGCAAATTTCTTTTTTTTTTTTAATTTACTTTTTTTGGATTATTTTATTGAATTAGTCAATTTAGAACATTTTTCATTGGTTACAAGAATAATATTCTTTCCTTCCTCTCCCCCCACCCCTTCCCAAGGCCAACAGGCAATTCCACTGGGTTTTAAATGTGTCCTTGATCAGAACCTATTTCCATGTTGTTAATGTTTGCACTAGAGTGATCATTTAGAGTCTACATCCCCAATCATACCCCATCGACCCATGTGATCAAGCAGTTGTTTTTCTTCTATGTTTCTACTTTCACAATTTTTCCTCTGAATGTGGATAATGTTCTTTTTCATAAATCCCTCAGAATTGTTCTATATCACTGCATTGCTACAAATGGAAAAATCTATTACTTTCAATTGTACCACAGTGTATCAGTCTCTGTATATAATGTTCTCCTGGTTCTACTTTCACCCTGCATCAATTTTCAGAGGTCATCCCAATTCATATGGCATTCCTCCAATTCACTTTTCCTTTCAGCACAATATTATTCCATCACCAACATATACCACAATTTGTTCAGCCATTCCCCAATTGGAGGGCATCCCCTCATTTTCCAATTTTTGACTACCACAAAGAGTGCAGCTATGAATATGCTTGTACACGTCTTTTTCCTTATTATCTCTGTGCTATGGCTGGATCAAAGGGCAGACAGACTTTTAGAGTCCTTTTGCATAGTTCCAAATTGCCCTCCAGAATGACTGGATCAATTCACAACTCCACCAGCAATGCATTAATGTCCCAATTTTGCCACATCCCCTCCGGCATTCACTACTTTCCTTTGCTGTCATGTTAGCCAATCAGCTGGGTGTGCAGTGGTACTTCAGAGTTGTTTTAATTTTCATCTTTCTGATTCTAAGAGAGTTAGAACACTTTTTCATGTGCTTATCAATAATTTTGATTTCTTTATCTGAAAATTGCCTATTCTTGTCCCTTGCCCATTTATCAATTGGGAAATGGCTTGATTTTTTGTACAATTGACTTAACTCCTTGGATATATCCCATAGATTTTGATATGCTATTTCCACATTGTCATTCTCTTCAATGAAATAAGTAATTGTTTCTTTGATTTGTTCTTTGATCTACCACTTTCAAAGAATTAGATTATTTAGTTTCCAATTAATTTTAAATTTGTCTTTCCATGAGCCCTTTTTTTGTTTATGATCATAATTGCTTTTCCTATATCCTTTGTCTCAGATGAAATCCAGTTCATTCTGCTCTATCCTCTTACATTTAACCTGTGTATGTCTACCTGTCTCAAGTGCATTTCTTTTTTTTTTTTTTAACCCTTACTTTCCATCTTGGAATCAATACTGTTTATTGTTCCCAAGGCAGAAGAGGGGTAAGGGCTAGGCAATGGTGGTCAAGTGACTTGCCCAGGGTCACACAGATGGGAAGTGTCTGAGGCCAGATTTCAACCTAGGACCTCCCATCTCTAGGCCTATCTATCACTACACTGAGGTACCTAACTACCCCCTCAAGTGGATTTCTTATAGACAACATATGGTAGGATTCCAGTTTTTAATCCATTCTGCTATCCACTTCCTTTTTATGGGTTAGTTTTTCCCTTTCACATTCACAGTTATGATTACTGTCTGCATTCCCTTCCACTTTGACTTCCTCCTTTGATTCTGCCTTTTTTCTTATCCTTCTTAGCCTCCCCTCCAACTTTTCAGTTTTAGTCAGACTTCCCCCTTTCCTCTTCCTATTGTTAATCCCCTATCCACTGCCTCCTTTCTTATTATTTTCCTCTTACTGGAGGCCCTTTTCAACAACCCCCCCCAAACTCTACCTCCCCTTGAATTTTTGAAAAATAAAACAACAACCACCTTAGGAATCCTATTAAAAATGTTATATGTGGTGACAATGACATATCTGAATTCTGTATCTCTCTCAGTAAGTAACTCAGTGTTATACATACATTAGGCAATTGAGAAATGTGTGTTGCAATTGTTTTGAGGCTAGTTTGAGAATATTTTACTTGAATCTGAATATTTCTTTTTTTTTTCTTTTTTTAATGGAGAGGAAATGGGAAGGTTATAAAAATAAGTGACCATCAATTGAAGATAAAACAATAAAAAACAAATGATTTTTTTTTGCTATTCAGTTGATGCCTTTTCTTTGCTATTTAGGCTTGGTGACCAATTTCTTAGAAACATTTATGTCCCATAGAGAAGAAAAAATTTGCATAACAATCAAAGTCTTCTGTTTTTCTGTTTTATGTAAACATAATCCCAATTAAGAATAAATAAAAATATATGAATAAAATGACATAGAAGAATTTTAACAGATCAGAATGATTCATGAGTGTTTGTGCATACACTCACCATGACAAAAAGTCATGTATGAAAACTATTAAATAATAAAACCTGATCTTGTTTTATTTTATTTATTTTGATTTTCAGTCATTTTTTCTAGAGTACTAGTGATACAACTGACTACACACACACACACACACACACACACAGAGATCCCATGCAACCCCAGACATTCAATTGAGATGTTAACTATGGCTACAGATTACCAGATGCAGTTGTTATTACTACTTGTTTTCCTTAATATAAAATCTTATAAATCGAGATGAATAGGAGATTGGGGTATTAGGAAGTGACATATACAAAAAGCGAAAATGTCATTACAAGTTATAAATTATATTTAAGCAGTCAAAATAAGTCAAACATTGGGGATATTTTATTTTTTAATTCTATTATTTTATTTAATTTCATTTTTTTTTTTGGAATATAATTCATTCTAACCTTTGGCTTGGCAATTGGAAATCATAGAATTGTGTCTTTTACATTTAAGTCTGGATGTATTCCTGGATATACTATTTACAAGGAACTTTGCTAAATACTGGTGATAAAAAACAAATGAACAAAACACCCCTCAATCTTTTACATATTGTTTTGTATGAAGGCAGATTGAGTCAGTGTGGCTCAGTAGAAAAGCAGGTTGATTTTTAAAGGCTATAAGGTCTATTCTGACTCTCACAGAATCAGTAAATATCTCAGGTCTTCAGAGTAAGTGCAAGATTGAAAAATACCCTGTGGCCAAAGCTGCCATTTAGCTCTCTTTATTGTGATACATCAAAGGGAATTGAAAGCTGGTGGCAACTAAAGGGAAAAAAGTCTTACAATGATAAATGGGAAACTAAATAGGAAAGCATCTCATCCAATCACTTCATTTTACTGATGAGAAAAGAAAGGCTAATAAAGGCTAAATAATTTGGCCAAGGTTTCTCTCCCCTCATCTGACCCCCTCCTTAATGGCAACTAACAGACAGTAACTAAGTCTACTTCCTTCTAATACAGTGATCTTTCAGTTTTATCAAACATGCATTTCTTTAATATCTACATTGAACACAGTTAAACAAGATGGGTATGCATGCTGGAAAAACAGAAACAAAAAAACATCTCTGACTCCCAAGGATCTAAAATCTAATAAGGGCTTATGTACCCCTAGGTAAACAAAGAAACAAGTTGATAAATTAAGCAATAAAAAAAAATAAAGAACTGGAAGAGAGATTGAGTCTTATCATATAAAATGTTGACAATAGGTTTTCTTTTTTGAGGCTCACCAACCTACCTGTGAGATAGGATAAGAAAGAAAAATAGTGCTGAATTTTTGTGTTTTATGGATAACTCAATCAGAAAAACATTTAAAAATTCATTTAACATTAATCTCTCCAAGTATTTTTATTTTAGAGAAATATCTAGAATATTTAGTCCCTACATTTCCTGAGATATGTCTCTACCCCAAGGCAATTTGAGGTGATTTTATAAAAATCTTGAAGAAAAATAAAACCATTTACAAAATATAGTTTTGTGTTAACCTTATTCTTTTTGTGACCAGATCCCACAAGTCTTAGTGTTGTCTGTGTTTTCCGTTACCCTTCTGCCCCAATCAATAGCTTGAACCTCTCAATTAAAGGTAGGTTTGAATGCTTTCACTTCAGGAGATAGGAAAGGCAAGAGACATATCTACCGCCAAAGTCTTTATTCTTCATCTTTTACACATTTCCCCAAAAGTCAAAAGTCTGGAAACGGGGTTTTAGACTAGAGTGTTATTGATTTCTTAATATCTCTAGTGGAAGTAAAAGGAGGTTTTCTTTATACTTCCATATAAAAGTACTTTAAGAGGAGGCAGCTGGGTTGCTCAGTGGATTGAGAGACAGGCCCAGATTTGGAATGTCCTGGGTGCAAATCTGGTCTCATATACTTTCTTGCTCTGTGACCTGGGCAAGTCACTTGACCCCCATTGCCAAGCCCTTACCACTATTCTGCCTTAAAATCAATACTGATTCCAAGACAGAATGTAAGGGTTAAAAAAATACTATAAGGATTAAAATTGGGGTTTTGACTCAATAAGAGATTTCTAAAGTAATATTGTGGTTGCTGAATTTAAAATACTATAGTTTAAGTCAAAATGACTTTTAGCAGCTTTTATTAAAAAGAGATGGAAAGAATGAAAGTAGAAAATGTAGATATAGAGAAAGATTCTTAACAAGCCTACCGGCCCTAAGAGCTTCTCCAACTCAGTGAAGTCTGGTTCAGCACCCTGGCAGGCTTCCTCAGGTCTTGATCTCCTTCTGGAATCTTTAGCCAAAAGTCCACCATCGCAGCCTCCTCCAAAGGCAAGACAGGAATCTCAGCCCCTCACCCAGCAAGCCCATGCAGGATCCAGGGAAAGAGTCTCCTCCAAAGCCAAGGAAGCAATGAGTCTTCCTCCAGGCTAGCTCACCACCAAAGACTGCCCTCACTGAATTCTTGGACTGGCCTTTTTAAAGCAGTTTTCTTGACATCACTTCCTGTTGTTCCCTCTACAGGAACCAATCTCAGCCTCCCAATTTGCCTAACACTGCTTGGGGTGGGGGTGGGGGTTGTCAGTGGCCTTTGGAGGTGTCACTTACTCTAGTAAGTGACTTGTGAACTCAGGTACTTAATGATTAAGTAGGGGTACTTTGAGTTCTTGATTTGATTAGCTAAAAATAGACAAGGGGAGAGTTAATCCTGTCTTCACAGTACCACTACTGACTGCTATTGTCAGTTAAATTCATCTCAGCAAAGAATGCTTTCTAATTGAACAACCTACAAAGTAGTAATCATTAGTATTGCCAGCCCTATTTCATTAATAAGGATACTGAGTTATCAATAGATTAAGTGGTTTGCTTAAGTCACGTAGTTTTGTTAGGGTCACAAGCAATATTTGAACTTGGGGCTTCATAAATTGAAGGCAGCTAACTGGCCCCATGAATAGACTGCTAAGCATGGAATAAGGACAGCTCACCTTCCAGGGATCAAATTTGATTCAGGGCAACTCATTTAACCCTGTCTGCCTTAGTTTCCTCATTTGTAAAATGAGCTAGAGAATAGAGAAAGAAATGACAAACCTCTCCATTGTCTTTGCCAAGGAAACCTCAAATGGAGTCCCAAAGTGACACACATGAGTGAAGTGAATAAATAACAACATCCTAAATGGAAGCCCAGCACTCTCTCCACTAGATCTATCCATCTCATTTAGAACTATGTTAATTTGGGGGAGGTAATTTAAATTCATTGCACTTTGAATTCCTCACCTGTGAAAAGCACAGCTAGGATCTGATTTTATTCCTTGCCTGCCTCACTGGTTAGTTTGAGTGCCCTATAAAAGAGCAAATCTACAAACAAGAAATAATTATATAAATATAATGAATTAAGGTTCAGGTTTGAGGAATGTTTATCTTTTTGTTATTTTTGCCTTTGTTCCAACCTCATTACAGAATTTACTCTTTGTACAAAATTAACATCCATTCTATGTGCACACTAATTATGAGGACAGGAAATATTTTAATGGAATTTTAATTTTTTATCAAACAATCCACCAAACATCCTAGCTGAGAATTGACCTGGAGGTTTGTTGCATTTTTATATACCCATTCTATCACAGCCAGTGAATAGACAGAGCTTCAGGAAATCTGAATTTAAATACATTGTAGTCACTTGGTACTTATATGAACCTGGGCACATTACTCCACCTCTTTCTCAGTTTGCTCATTTGTAAAATGGGGATAATAATAGCTACCCTTCAGATGTTTAATAATTAAGATAGTATTTCTAAAATAGTTATTAAACTTTAAAGTTCTTCATAAATACCAGTTATCATGATTACTTTACCTCCTTAATAAAAAGAATAAAAAAACCTTTCTTTTATATTTTGGTTCATACTTATTTTTTGTATTTTTGGGGGAAAGTTTAAGATCTTTTAAATTACTTTAGAAAATCTAGATTAAAGTTTGTTGCCTAAATATTAGCAGCATTATCATTATTTCTTAAGTACGATTTGCCATTCTGACTCATTTCTTTTTCACGGACAACCTGTCCTTCTTTCTAATATTTATCATAGAAGAGGGTTGATAATTCTTGCCTGGACTCTTTTAGTCTTTGATTAATCCAATCCAATTATTCTCCTCCTATTCACTTTCACAGAAAACCAGGAACTCTCTAATGCTCTCTTCAACTCTTGCTCTTATCTTTTGGATTTGGGCATCTGTACTATATTTTTCACCCAGAGCAAGGTGGGAAGATAGAGGTATGGGATAAAGCAGCATTTAAGCATATGCAAGTTGGCTTTAGGCATTCACTCACCAGCTAATTGATTCCTGGAAATGGAACCTTAATAGATCTAATTTACTTTGACATTTATTTTAGGGTAGATATTGGGATCCTGGTGTTCACTAAATGTTCCCTTTCCAAAATAATTAGCAAAAGTCAATAATAAATTGTAATCTCAGGTTTTACTATGGAAGTAGGATTTGACCTAAACACATGTGAAAGGTTTCTTTTCACAATATTTATATTCATCAAATACAATTTGTTTAAATCAATTATGTTGATAAAAAGCCTTATGCAAAATTTAATTATGCTAATCTATGAGTTCATAATTGTTTCTCTTTTTAAAATGTATTCCTTTCATGAGGGAAAAAGGAAAAAAAAAACCTATTTGCTCCAAAATATTTCTAATGGCTCTCTGTGTTGATAAAGAACTGGAAATTTAGGGATGCCCATCAATTGGGGAATAGCTAAGCAAATTGTGGTATATGAGAGTGATTGAATACTACAACACCAGAAGAAACAATGAGCAGGCTAATTTTAATAAAATTTGGAAAGAACTATACAGGATAATAAACAGCAAATAGAGTAGAACTAAGAAAACATTATACATAGTTATAGATTTAATTCTTGAATGATAAATTGTGAATGTTACCTTAAGAGAGAGAGAGAACTGAAAGGTAGAAATATGAAAGACATGTATAAAAATGTCTGCTTCCTGGATGAGACCATCTGTGATGTGGGGGAAAGGAGCTGGAGAAATTATGGAAAATGCATTGATTTCAAGTACTTTAAATGGTAGAAGGACTATGATTCAAGTCTATTAAGTTATGATTTGCTAAGTCATACACATTTTCAATTTCTGTCAATTTCTAGGTCATTTCCCAATGACCGTACCACACGTGTTGAATCTCTGAAGACTTTTTTTAATGATTCTACCATACAAATACAAGTGCTTGTTTTCTAGGAATACCTATAATTTGCCTTTATGGACTCTGCCCTTTTGTTCTTTGTTAGATAAGATAGTGTATTTAAAGACTCAGAGGGAGGACTCTAGAACAGGAGTCCCCAAACTATGTCCCGCAGGCCACACATGGCCTCCTGAGGCCATTTATCTGGCCCCCACCACACTTCCGGAAGGGGCATCGGCGCTACAAAGCACAACATTGGTCACGTACAGTACTACTTCCAGTGACATAATCCTTTGTGTGACACCTTGTTCTGAGAGTAACTAAATGAGAATGAGGCACCCTGCAAAGGATTATGTGGCTGTACAATGGGAAGACTTCAGCATGGTGAGTGGTGATCTGGGGGAGGGGATTCAGCAATGTGTGTACTGCTGCCAGGTATAGCGGTGATGGTGATGGGCCTGTGCAAGGTGTGACAGGCCCATCCCAGCCAGCACTAAAGCCTCCGCTATCCTAGACAGTGCTATACAGATTTGTTCATAGTTGGGGTTTTTTTGGTGTTTTTTTTTCTAGTCCAACCCTTCAATGGTCATAGGGATAGTGAACTGGCTCCCCGTGTAAAAAGTTTGGGGACCCCTGCTCCAGTGTATTGAATGCATCAAAGGAGAGTCCTTCATAAAGAACCATTTGAAGAAAGACAACAATGATAAATGCTTCCATGTAATTACTGTAGCAACAGGATTATTCTTATTTGATCATCACAGCTATTCTTTGTTGTACACAGGTCATGCAAATATTAAGGTCTCCATTGTATTGTGACAAATTTGACACTATAAGCATGGAGTTAATTTTCAGGGTTTTTCACAAATGAGAGCCGGATTTTGAACCTCAGGCCATAGATTTCAAATTCAGTTTTCTTTCTATTATATCATTGCTCCCAAGGATAAAGTTCCCCACAGAGTAGATCCTAATGACAGTGAGATCACTGATGCCCTGAAAGAACTTCAAAAATAGGCAGATCACAAGTAAAGATGTCATTACTTCAATGGACCCATGATACAGTCTCACTAATTTAGATATTGTATTCATGCATACACAGTACAGAACTTCCTAGTCATCATCTGTAAAATGCAAATACTGTAATAGTAGCCAGAAATGCATATGATTCTTGTGACAATCAAATGAGTTAACATGTATAAAATGTTTACAAACAATTGAAAGTGCTATAAAAATGTCAATTATTAACATCTTTAGTTTATTTTTGATTGAAATATTTAGAGAGGACAAGGATAGTCAGGCCTAGAGATGGGAGGTCCTAGGTTCAAATCTGACCTCAGACACTTCCCAGCTGTGTGACCCTGGGCAAGTCACTTTAATCCCCATTGCTTAGCCATTATCACTCTTCTGCCTTAGAACCAATCCACAGTATTGATTCCAAGATGGAAAGTAAGGGTTTAAAAGAAAAAGAGAGAGAGGACAAGGACAAGAGTCCTTGTTAGTAGGAGCCAATTGATTACAATCTATATCAGTGGATGTCTTTGCCTTTGCCCACATTGTTATGAGCATAGATATGTTGGGATATGATTCTTTATTATATTGCTAGGATGACACTTTTAGTGTCTCCCCCTCCCCATGGTTGTAACAGTTTTTCAAAGATGGGTTCTTTCATCTAGGAATGTCACTACCTCAAAGGACTAGAAATAATTCATTCTTTTCCTTCGTCCCTGAGTGAAAACCATTGTATTTCCTGAATCTAATTATTTATCCTTAGTAGTTTTACCAAACCCATTGGTTAAAAAAAGAAATTTAAAAAGACACCTTATCTATGGAAATTTTATGATTCAACCAAAACTCAGCATTTTAGAAAGCCTCTTCTGTGGAAATTAAACTGGCACCATTTGTCCTCTTGAAAAGAACTCGAAAACCAGAAAAGAGTCATTTGTATTTGTGTCAGGGATTGTCAGTGAAGCATGACCGATATACCAGATTCTCTCTGTAGTTTCAGTTGAACACATCTACTCTTTTTGATGGAACTCTTGGAGTACTTTCACATTTTTATTTGTATTTTCTATTTATATTGTTAATCAAATCCATAACACTTCCTATCTTCTAATTTGAAAACTGGCTGAATTTTCATTTTGGTGCACATATTACAGACTTCATTTAAAAAATGCACACACAATGACAATGGTTTGGGGGGTGATCTAGAATTCCTTGTTGATAATCTTCCCTTCATTCTTTTATTCACCTTTGCCTTCCATCTTAGAATCAATACTGTGTATTGGTTTCAAGGCAGAAGAGTGGTAAGGGCTAGGCAATGGGGATCAAGTGACTTGCCCAGGGTCACACAGTTGGGAAGTGTCTGAGGCCAGATTTGGACTTAGGAACTGCCTTCTCTAGGCCTGGCTCTCAGTCTACTGAACCACTCAATTGCTCCTCCTTCCTTCATTCTTAAGGACTGTGTAATGGCCTCTCTTTTGTGATACAGTCCAACTGTTTCATAACAGAATTGCTAAGTTAGTCCTTTGTTAAATCAGTAATGAATATAAACTGGTCCCTTTTCTAACTATATTCATTTATTTTAAATGGAAGCTGGATGATATACATTTTCAATTTTTGAGCAGAGTAGGATGATTGGCAGAAAGGACGTTGGAGCACATATTGGTCATCCTTCTTCATTTTACAGTGGAAGAATAGAAGATCCAGAGAACTTGAGTGATATGTAAAATCAAATTGCCCAGGAGTCAAGCTTTTTGGCTTATCATTGGACCATAGATATGAGGCTAGAAGAGACCTAAGAGGCCATCTAAATGATTTAATATTTAGAGTCCTCGACTAAGAATCTTTGGGTTCAAATTTCCATCTACCTGCATTGGCTTTCTTGATATTCCTTTATAGTGTTTCATCTCTTGACTCTAAACATTGTTCCTTCTGTCTCTATACCACCTCAATATCTTACCTTCCTTCATGGCTTCCTTTAAGACTCATCTCAAATCTTACTTTCTGCCTGAGGTCTTTCCCAGGGTTCTCTCCCTACTCACACTCTTTACACCCCACATTCTCTCTGACTTTACTTTCCATCTATTTTCACTGTTCTATATACTTTTGTGATATTAAACACATCTAATAATGTTTACATACTTGTCTCCTCCACATAGTATGAGCTCTTTGAGGTCAAGAACAATTTTAGTTTTGCCTTTTAATAATTTCCAAACACCTATGTCATTCCTGTTGAATGTGATTGTTATTGATTAACTGACTTAATAAGTGCAATCCTGCATGCCTAAAGTCCTTTATCATTGGTCACTTCATCTGGAAAGTCAATGTAATAATAGCACCTGTCCCATAACATTGGTATGTTGTGAGGCCTATGTGAGAAAGCATATGTAAAGTTCTGGCAAACTGTAAAAATATACATAAACATTATTTCTGTTGTTATTGTATTTCAAGCCCTTCTTTTATATATAGGATATATATAAAATATTAGATATAGATATAGAAACTGAGGGGGGCAGCTGAGTGGCTCAGTGGATTGAAAGTCAGGCCTAGAGATGGAAGGTCCTAGGTTCAAATCTGGCCTCAGACATTTCTTAGCTATGTGATCCTGAGCAAGTCACTTAATCCCTCCCTTGCCTAGCCCTTAACACTCTTCTGCCTTATAACCAAGACACAGTATTGATTCCAAGATGGAAGATAGGGGCTTAAAAAAAGAAAAAGAAAAGAATCTGAGGTCCAGGGAAGTTAAGTGAAATGCAGAAAGTTGTACAGGTAGGAACCTTCACTGTTGATTTAAACCCAAACTCTTTAATTCAAAGATTAACCCTTTCCCCTATCATATTCTCCATTTTCTTTATTGACCTTTTACATCTTTTCAAAGGTTTAAAAAAATAAAACTTGTAGTAGGAAGGAGCATAAGCAGTTTTTTAAAAGGACTTTTTTTGAGTCTTTTTATGTTTTAACATAATGATGAGTCAGAGAGTTGTATTTCTTTATGGAAGTAATCAATTTGGAAAATCTTTATTGTAATGTAATTAAGATCATAGGTATGCTTTGTTCCTATAAAGAGCACCAAGAGGGAGCAGGTAGGTGACACAGTAGATAAAGCACCAAGCTTGGAGTCAGGAGCACTTGCTTTCAAATCTGACTTCAGATACTTCCTAGCTGCTTGACCCTGGTCAAGTCATTTAATCTCAATTACCTAGCCCTTGTCAGTCTTCTATCTTAGAATTAAAAAAAAAAAATAACACTAAGAGAATTCCAAAGTTGTTTTACTTTCTGGCCTCTCTCTTCAGTTTTTCTTTTTAATTTGCATATTCTGGCCTATTCCCACAATTATTTTTTAATTTGTTCTTTTCCATTCTGTTACTTCTTGCCAATAAAATAAAACTTTACTATAAAATGAAGTAAATTTATTGTTACTACAACAGAAATTTACTCTATTTTAGTTTCAATTCTAGCTGATGATTATGAGAATATTTTCACTTTGGACTGAACCACAAAACAGAAAACGAAGAGAAAAATACAATGCTTCTGTCCTCATGAGTTAAAAGCTTTTAAGTTTCAACGACTCATGTCAGAGAGACATCTTAACTGTTAAATGGAAACCTTAGACTTATTCCCAAATTCCACAAAGTTTTATGAACATCTGTATGCCTCTTTCTCTGGAAATAAAGAAAAGTTGGATAAAATGTCTTCTAAAAATGGTCCATGTTTGTCATGACCTTCATTTCCCCCATGGTTGGAGTACACTAGGACAATTACATCATCCTTTGTGTTCAGAGATGATGTGCTGACAGGTTATTTTCTGAGCAGGAGCTGAAACGTATGACCTGTGGTCTTGGCCGGAAGAGCAGCTATTTTTTTGGTCTATTATCAGTCATCACTGAATGAAAGACTTGACATGTATGACCTGGTAGCCTTTTGGGCTGCTCTAGGTTCTGACTCTAGCTGAGCCTGTCTTGAAGATTTTATCCCTGCTATGGCCTGCCTGCTGCTTCATGTCATAGCAGTTGATGTTGACACAACCTTGTCTCTGGGGTTTTTGAAAGCATGCCTCTACCTTCCTGGATAGCATAGCCAATATCCTAACATCCCCATGACATTTCATGGACTGTGTGCAGAAACTTTCCATGTGACTCAACTCTGAAGACAGTGAAGACAGACACTCAATCTTGCCCTGTGATGGCAGAGAAAGTGATTGCCAAGTCAAAGATTTTTATCCCTTGACCAATTCCCATGATGCATGAATGAGACAGTTTTCAGAGAATAAATGCATCCAAAGTGATGTATATTCATTCATTACTAGAGTGACTGAGGAGAAAATACTTTGGATTGAGAGATAAGAGATGATGGGGATGGGGCATTCTATTTTTATCATTTTCACTTCCCACTTGGATAATATTTAAAAGAATCATTCAAATCCCCATGCATGCCTTACTTTACCTAATTCAGAAAAATGTTTTAATAAACCTAGATTTTCAAAGATCACGGAATTAGCAAGTTTTAGAATTGGAAAGAATCTCAGAGGTACCAATTCATACTTACAAGTATAAGGAATCCCTAAAATAATGTTTCCCAGAAGAGATCAATTTGGAATTTGGGGGCACAGTGAATAGAGAGCTATATCTGGAGTTAGGAAGACCTAAGCTTAAACCCAGCCTCAGGCACTTACTAACTGTGAGACCTTGGACAAGTCAATTTACTTCCGTTTAGCTCAGTTTTCTCAATTGTAAAATAGGGATAATGATAAGACTTAACACCAAGGGTGATTATGAGTACCAAATGAGTTAATATTTGACATATTTGTGCTTAGCACAGCTCTTTGCATGCAGCAGGCACTATATTAATGCTAATAACAATTAGTATTAACCAGCTTCTACTTGAAGATCTCAATGAGAAGGAAGCCAACTATCTACCAAGATGGCCCACTTTGAGATAACTATAATTGTTTTTAAGAGATTTTTATTATTTTTCTTGACATCAAGCCTCAATTTACCTCTTTAAAATTGTCATTTAATGGGAACTCTTGAGTCTCATTCATTCTCACCCTTGAAAGTAGTCTCAAAAATGGAAACTTACTAAGCAGTCAGCTATGGAGATAAGGCTTCCAAAAACAATTGTAATGCAATTTCTGAAATCTTATATTTTCTGACAAAATATAGTAGGTCTAATTCAGTTTTAGCTTTGCAAACATTACTTAAGAGCTGATCATATAAAAGTCACAGCACTGAACTCCAAGATAAAAGCAAATCTTACCAATATTTATTAAGTCCCTCCTAGGCACCAGAAGGCATTAGAAAAGATCATTGGGATAGACCAGTGACAGCAAATCTTTTAGGTTCTACCAGGATTCACCCTCTCCCCCCAGACCATGTGCTGTGCTCACCCCTCAGAGACCAAGAGCCATGTACCGCACCAAGTTCTGGGCATGCCCTGTCCCCCCCTTTACCCACACAGGGGAGAGAGGAGGCACTCCCATTGGGCTGCTGGGCAGAGGGGTGGGTGAAATGAGGAATGTTTTCAGGAAGTATAGAGGTAGAGAGTAGCCCAAGCACTCTGCTCCCCTCCACCTCTGCTGCCTGTGAGTAGCCCACCTTACACCTGTGTGCTCCCATTGGGCTACTGGGTAGAGGAATTGGTGATGTGAAAAATATCATCAGTCTTGGTGGAAAGGGGGAAGGGACCAGTTGCTCTGCATTTCTAGTAACAAACTCTGGTGGAGGGGAGAAGGTGACTGTATGTCCACCGGAAGTGCTTTATGGCATCTTTGGCACCCTCACCAACACTGGGATAGACTATCAAAAAAAGTAAATAATATACCCTACCTACCATCAGACACCTTTTATTCTACTGAGATTAAACAAAACAAAATAGCCACAGCCATCAACACTAAAATTTAATCTCTGTGTATTTGGGGCAGGAGGGAAAACATGCAAGTATTCTTTATTTTTCAGCAATTCAGTAGAGAAGCTTGCATTAATGCCTACTATTTGCAAGATGCTACCTATCAGGAATGAAAACATAAAGAATCATATAATCCCTAGTCTTTTACTTGACTAGACGAATTTGTTAAGAATTTACTACATGTACTACATGTTCTGCTCTTAAGGGTTACACAAAGCAAGTTTATTCCCTCTACTACATGACAGCTTTTCCCTCTTCTGCTACTCAAAATGGTTGTAGAAATAAAAAAAATACTACAAAAACAACAACAACAACAAACCCCCCAGCATACTGTTAAGAGCTTTTGGCAGCAAATTATAGAAAAGCAAAATGGCTTAGTAAATAGAGCACTGGACTCAGTCTTAAAGATCTGGGTTCAAGATTTTATCTTGATTTCAAATTTTTTTCAATTTCAAAAAGATTTCAAAATCTTGATTATCAAGATTTTATCTTTTATCTGATATCAACTAGTTTAGTAATATTGAGCAAGCCAATTAACCTCTCACTCACCTAAGTGACTAAGATTATAAATTAGAGAAAAGATATTGATTCACTTTGGAAAAGTTTCCTTATGATAAATCTATTTTATCTATCTATTGATCCAACTGTAGATTGATCCATTTACTTATCTATCTATCATCAATCTTTCAATATCTCTCTATCTATCTATCTGTCTGTGTGTTTGTCATCTTTCTGTCTCTCACTCTCTTTCTCTCTCCCCCTCCATCTCTCTTTCCATACCTATCATTATTTGTCAGCCTTTCTAGGTATATGCATAACATATTTGTAACAGGTATACATGCATGTATCTATATATTTGTGCATGTATGCACAAGTAAATATATCTGACTGCATGTATTATTGTGACTATTACTTTGGGAATTTAAGGAAAAGGAAATAGGATGTGATTTTAAAAACTCTTTCCCATAACTTTTACTCCTAATGTAAAATAAATCTTCTGGAGGAATTAAGAGAGAAAAAAGATGAATTAGCATTTCCTTTATTCCATTTTCTAAGCAGATGCACTGATGCTGCCTGGAAAAATTTTGGAGTAGAATTGTTGAAATGATTCACGAGAGACTGTTTTGTGCCTTAAATGAGAGAGTTTCATAATATTTTTGCTGACCCAGGGAATTGGATGTTGAAAGCTGGATTTTAAAGGTTTTATCCTAATTAATCCTCTTAACTTTGAAGCTTTGTCCATATCTAATATAGAATTGAAGTATAGTCCTCACTGGGTCAGAGCCAAACAGTGAGACTAGGGCTTGTTAATGGAACAGGAGTGAAATGGACCAGTTAGGAGGAAACTGACTTACTTGGAAAGATTGGAATATGATCAATGCCCAAAGTTTCTTCTATTCAAATGATAGTTTCTTGGACTTTAGGTAACAGAAATGAGCAGAAGCGTATTTTAATAGTACATCAGTCTTTTAACCATTAATCATTCTATGTGATAGGTTCCCCTAAAGCAGACCTTCTTGGCTTTTTTGTATCTGGAGCCAAATTGATAATACAATATACCTCTAGACTTCTTCTAAGAATATTTTCAAACAAATAAAATAAAATGCAAAGTATTATAAAGCAACCAATTATATTTAAACCAGTGATCATTTTTTAAAGGTCATGAACAGTAGGATAAGAATTTTTACAAAATCTAAAAGAAACTATGCATCCAACTTAAATTCAATAAAATAGTGTACATGTGGAAAACGATATAGAAAATATTTACAAAATAAATGCAGTGCTTGTTGTGGAAGACATTAAGATCTGGGAAAATCAAGGAAAGCATAATGGCTACTAATGAAGAGGGCATAGTGCTTATGGAACATATTGGACTTAGAATCAGTAATACCTCAGTTTTCCAGTCTTGCCATTGATACTTGTGGGACCTTAAGTATGTTGTTCAAGTCCCTTGATTCTCAATATCTTAATTTGAATCAGAAATAAAAAGGACATGGGACCCACTCCAGCACCATCTAGCACACAGTAGGTGTTAAATAAATATTTACTGGTTGATTACTCAAGGCTCCAATAGGATAAGTCACATAAACCATTTTGAGCATTTGAAATTAAAAATAAAAATAATCAAATTTAAAAGAAAAAAAGAAAAGAAAAAATCACTGAAAGGAAGCCAAAGCCTGAATAATTAAAATAACCAATGATTATCCCAGATAAAAGATCATAAAATATATCTCCTTCCTCTTGGCAGAGGATGTGAGTACCTATGGCTTCCAAATGTTTTATGCATTTTTAAATATAATTACTGGAACAGCATGATTTTGTTTAGCTTCTTTTTCTGTGTTATAAACAGAATTTCAATTTTCTGGGCAAAGGACTATATCCTAAAATAAAAATAGTGCACATTTATATATTATTTTAAGAGTGAGGCATTATATAAATAACTCCTTTTATCCTCACAACTCTAATGGGAAGGTGCTATTATTGTCATTGTTTTACAGATGAGGAAATTGAGGAAGCAGTGGTTAAATGGCTTTCCCAGTCACCAATCTCATTTGTGACTGAAGATAGATTTGAACTCATCTTCCTGACAGCTTCTGAATACTAACAATTATCCCATTTAACAATTATAAGATAATATATTGAAATAGAAATACATATTATATAAATCAAATGGGTTGTTATTGAATCATTTTTGAGGCCCATTCAACTCTTCATGACCATATTTGGCGTTTTCTGGGCAAAGACACTGTCAAATATTTGTTTTTTGGTTTTTTTTCAAGTGTCAAGTTTTGCCCCTGAGAAGTCAATCACCCAGAGGGAAGTCCCAGACTCACCTGTTTTGGACTGAGCAATAGATCTTGAAGTGTTGGGTGACCCCAGTTTGGGTGGGACTAGTAGATTTAGTCAAATGTAAGTACCTTAATTTGTATTGGTAGCTTCTCCCATTAATTGGATTAAAGTCATCTCTCAGGAAGCCCACCTCTTGGTTTTATCCTTTTCCTTTTGGATTCATTGTAGTAGACCAGGCCCTGATAACCCACATGCTGGCTGCAGCCTCTTTCCCAAGCCTTCTTGCAACCTGTCAATGAATATTTGCAATGCTGAGTTCCCCAAAGGGTATAAAGGACTCTCAGTTCTGTTGTTCTCTGGAGAATCATCTCCCATGGTGATCCTCTAAGAGATACTGTTCCCAGAGTCCCAGGGTTCTGCCCTTGTGTAGTACCTTGGCATTTGGCTCTGTGATAAAGGCAGATTATTGGATCTATCTCTTTCCTGATTAAAAACTTGGTATTGCTGACTACTTTAGTAGTTCTGTGTTATTACAAAGTTATGGTTAAATATTCAAAATGCTACCTTTTATTTCTGACTAAAAGGATTTAGAGGGTGTGGTTTGCCATTCCCTTCTCCAATTCATTTTTACATATGAAGAAACTGTGGCAAACAGAGCTAAGTGACTTGCCCAGAGTCACCCAGCTAGTAAGTGAATGAGGCCAGATTTAAACTCAGGAAGATTTGTCTTCCTGACTCCAGGCTTGACACTATCTACAAGCAAAAATAAAAGTTTAGATCTAGGCTTTCTATGATATAATATGAAAAGAATTTGGGATTTGGGATCAGAGAACCTATTTCCAAACCCAGAGTGTACTGTTTAAATATCTGTCCTCTTCAGAATGTCACTTATGATGGAGAACTAAAATTTTAAAAGGAAAGGGTGGACCTGTAAATTAATTACCATTTGATTTCAGATCTGGACCAAGAAGCACAACAACCCAAAATTATTGACAATATATACACATTTCTCCTTGAAGGAAAGCTTCACTAGTAAAGTTAGATTTAGTGTTAGACCTCCAACATTATCAAACTGTACTTGAAATCCTAAACCTTCAATGTATTTAGATGCATATAATAAGTTTATCGCAAGATGCCTCTATTATCATTGATAGGTCACTCATCCTATAGGATATTCTTATAGTTGATTAGATTTGTCAGAGAGGCCCTGCTCACATCATAAACTGCCAGGAAATCATTTTGAGCTCAGGGCCCTCAAGTGAGACAGAGCCCTTTGTCCTCAATGGGTCATCTCCTGCATTAGCTTATTTATGACAGTATTTACAGAGATGATTCCCTCCCTATTTTTTTCTACTGATACTTTCCCTGCAAAGGAGATCAAGAAGGATGGATGAAAGCTTATTTAAGTCTATCTTCTCTC
The DNA here is from genome assembly GCF_027887165.1 of Monodelphis domestica. Lineage (NCBI taxonomy): Eukaryota > Metazoa > Chordata > Mammalia > Didelphimorphia > Didelphidae > Monodelphis > Monodelphis domestica. Next base: position 27,989,514 of record NC_077227.1, on the reverse strand, counting down.
TCAGCAAGTTTTGTTAGTCTGAAATTCCTGTTCCAATTATTAAAGGATGTTAAGTTGTTTTTCCATAGTGTCTGATCCATTGTGACCCCATTTGGGGGTTTCTTGGCAAAACTACTAGAGTAATTTTGCCATTTCCTTTTCCAGCTGATTTTACAGATAAGAGACTGAGAGAAACAGGTTAAGTGACTTGCCCAGGGTCTGATAGCTATTAAGTCTCTTAGACCAAATTTGAACTGAGGAAGAGAAGTCTTCCTGACTCCAGGCCCAGAACTCTGTCTACTGCACTATCTTGCTGTTGTGAACCTTACAAATTCTCAGACCCTACTTCATAAGGTTGGGTTAAGACCATTCCCCACTTTAAACAATGAAGGAACTTAGATCATGAATGTGAGAACTCTACTTAGATCAGGAATGTGAAGACCTCTACTCCACCCCTACTTAAGCATACTTTAGGGGAAGATAAAGTTGTAAACTTTGCTGAACAATGAAAGTACTTAAACCCATACTTAAAATAAGGCAAAAAGTTCTTAAGATAAGTACCTATTTTTTAGAACTAGTACAAAAGGGTGCTAAGTACCTATAAAGGTCAGGCAATTTGTGAACTTACAAGGAGCAAAGAGGTGAGAAACTTAGTCAGAGGTTTTCTGGTGTGAACTTAATAAAAAATTTAAAGCCTTCTTAGGTGTGAACTAAGAATGGTCTGTCCTTTGAAAAATGTCTACTGTGATTGGTAGATGGAAGAACTTAGGGGATGTGACATAGGAGAAAATTCCCTTTAAATAGGAGCTCAGATAGAGCTGAACAGACATTGAGATTCTGATTCAGATTCATTCAGATTCAGGATTGAGCTGGTGGAGTCAGCTGAGATGAAGCTGGCCTGGTGTCACTAGAATCCTTGCTTGAACAAATCTTGTGGTGAGTGATTAAGGACTGACTGATCTTTCTCTTAGGGCTTAGGCTTGGGTTGGCTAGGGCTGCCCTGGGTCAGCCTATCCTTTTTCTCATTATATTTCCCTGGCAACCAACTTATATATTGACTTAAAACAAGACACTGTCTTGAAATCATATTTTCTATGGTCACAATTTACTCATCCACTCTTTTATCTACTACAATTTAAGTCTTCCACTATTTTAATCATTACAGTTTATGACAACCAACTATTTTAATTATTACACTGTCTTTATTAAAGAGTAGTGACCCATACTTACAAAGTGCAATAAGAATATTAATTAGAATCTCGATCTCTAAACATATCTTCCTTTCTTTCTTTAGCACTTGCTCTTTAAAAGAAGAGGTAAACTGTACCTATATAGGCAAGTTAATACAAAATAAATGTAAATAAATAAATGGGATTTTGGCTGGAGAAACTTAAATGACTTAATGTAGGAAGAAGGACATTGTAGGTGATAAGATTGAATAGAGGCATTTAGGGCCAAATTCAAAGAAGGGCACAGACTCCCTCTTTAGTCTCTGTCTTTGTCTCTTTGTGTGTCTTTTTCTCTGTCTTTCTGTCCCTCTTCTACTCACTTCCTTTATATCCCTCCCTATTTGTCTCTTCCTCCATATCTCTCTCTGTCTCCTTACATTTCTCAGTTTCTCTGTTTCTTTCTCCATCTCCCTTTTACTCAGTCTCTCTTCTTCCCTTTGTTAATTTACCTTTCCTGCTTCCTCTCTCTCTATCTCATCTCATCCCCCCTATTCCTTTACCTTTTCTCTCTGTCTCTATCTGAATAGCTTTCCTTTTTGTCTTTATCCCCTCCTGGTCATGTTATATCTTATACTTATTACATATTATGATGTGATATAGAGACATTGATAAATATGTAGGAGTAAAAATGAATGAATACTCCTAGTATTTAAAAACATATAGGATTTTTAATACTAAGTCAAAAGAGAGGGAAAACAAAAAAAAGTTTCTTTCAGTCAAGTGAGCAGAGCAAAGAGAGTGAGAGACTCATATCTGCAGCACTTTACCAAAAGCACAAGCTACCAAAAAGAGCCCCCCAGCATGAGTAACAGCCAAATTTATTTCCTAAGCATCCTTACATAAAATGAAGACATAACTTAAAAGGATGCTGGGAATGTAGCTCAGGTGTTGTAAATTTTCCATCTGTACAAGTAATATAGTTGCTGTACCATACTGTTATTATTATCATTGTTATGATATGTTGTTGATTGTAAAGGAACAGTCATTCTTGGAGCAGAAGTTTCATAGTGCAAATTAGGCAGAAATCATTTTCAGTTATAAAAATAGGGATTAGGTCTATATCAACATCTCACACCCTGTATCAAGATAAATTCAGAATGGGTAAATGACAAATATAAAGAAGGAAACTATAAGTAAATTAGGTTAACATAGAATAGTATACCTATCAGATCTATGGGAAAGAAAAGAATTTAAGATCAACTAGAAATAGAGAATGTCACAAAAAATAAAATGAATAATTTTGATTACATTAAGTTAAAAAGGCTTTTTACAAACAAAACTAATGAATCCAAAATAAAAAGGGAAGCAAGAAATGGGGGAAAAATCTTTATAACAAAAACCTGTGACAAAGGTCTAATTTCTCAAATATATAAGGAATTAAATCAATTGTACAAAAAATAAAGCCATTTCCCAATCGATAAAAAGGCAAGGGACTCATGAATAGGCAGTTTTCAGATAAAGAAATTAAAACTATGAATAAAAATATGATAAAGTGTTCTATATCTCTTATAATTAGAGAAATACAAATCAAAACAGCTCTGAGGTATTACCTCACACCTAGTAGATTTCATAATATGACAGCAAAGGAAAATAATGAATGCTGGAAGGGATATGGCAAAATTGGGACACTAATGCATTGCTGGTGGAGTTGTGAATTGATTCAACCATTCTAGAAGGCAATTTGGAACTAAACCCAAAGGGATTTAAATGAATGCCTGCCCTTTGACCCAACCATACCACTTCAGGGCCTATACCCCAAAGAGATAATAAGGAAAAATATGTGTGCAAAATTATTTATAGCTGTTCTCTTTGTGTTAGCAAAAACTTGGAAAATTAGGAGATGCCCTTTGATGGGGGAATGACTGAACAAATTGTGGTATCTGTTGATGATGGAATACTATTTTGCTAAAAGGAATAATAAACTGGAAGAATTCCATGTGAACTAGAACAACCTCCAGGAATTGATGCAGAGTGAAAGGAGAAGAACCAGGTGATACAATCAAACATAATGGACTTCTCTACTAGCAGCAATGCAATGATCCAGGGCATCACTGAGGAACTTATGAGAAGGAATGGTATCCACATCCAGAGAAAGAACTGTGGAAGTAGAAAGATAGAAAAAAAACATTTCCTTGATCACATGGTTTAATGGGGCTATGGTTAGGGATGTAGACTCTAAACGATCACCCTATTGCAAACATTAATTATATGGTAATAGGTCTTGATCAATGATACATGTAAAATACAGTTAAATTGCTTATTGTCTATGGGAGGGAGAAAGGGAAGAATGAAGGGAAAGAATATAAATCATGTAACCATGGGGATTTTTTCCTAAATAATTAATTATTTCCTAAATAAATGATTAAAAATTGTTGAAATGAATGTGCCCTGATGACCAGGATTGAATTGTATTTTTAAATTTGATTTTTTGTTTGTTTTAACTTGTTCTGATATATGAATGAGTCCCTGACTTACAGAGTCAAGAGAATCCTTCAAGTCCATATAATCTAAACTCTTCATAAACAGGAATTCCATCTACCACATTCAGTACTAGAAGGCCCCTGACTTGCCTCTGTATAATGATGGGTTTGGGCACTAATACCCAAGACAGTGAGATCTTTTGGAAAATTCTCCCTCTTAAGAAATTCCTCTTTATGTCAATCCTAAACCTGTCTCTTCCTGACTTTCAGCTATCACTCCTATCTCTGTTCCTAGGAGACAAGAAGCATGAGCCTAATCACGTTTGCCAGTGCAACTATTCAAGTAACTTGATGACAGCTATTTAATCTCTCTCAAGACTACTATTCTCTTGGCCCACATCTGGAAAGAGTCTTAAGCATGGAATTGATTGGATAAAAGGAAGTGAGGTCTAATAATATTAGACAGAGTGCATACCATTTCTTTTTTTTTTCTTTTGCAAAATACAGGCTTTAAGATTCAGAACTTTTAGCCATATCACTGCAGTTTCTTTGAATCCTCATTTCACCCCATGGGAACTGGGATCCCCTGGTAGATTGGGTAGCCTAAACATATCCCAGGGGATACAAGAGGAAGAGAGTGAGAAGTGATTGATCAAGTGTATAAAAGGAAGATAGTACAGCTTCCCCCCCATATTGTTATCAATTGAGTCATTGTATTATCCTGTAATATACACAAGTTACTAATATTTACTTTCAGAAACTTACATAGTTATCACAAATAACTGAAGATCTTCCCCCTCCAAACATCAATACACATATCATACTTTAACAACTTCAAGGAGCTCACCATAAATGTATTTTGTAATCAATAGTAGAAAATTAAATTCAAAATCGTGGGTCAGTGAAATTTATATTTATTTTATGTATCTTCAAATAAATTGTATATATAACTTCTGCAAGACAGGAATAATATCATCACTGAAATGAATAATCTCAATATGATTTGAAAAGAAGAGGAAAGTAAATTTATGAGACTCAAGCAATAACCTTCTTTGATTAAAACAGTATATAAAGTTGACATAACTGTTGATGATGAAATAGTTTTCCTACATCAAATGTATGTTCCTCACACTTTCTGGTATTTACAAGACAATATTGGGGTTAGAATTTCTGGTCCTACATTAAATCAAGAGAATGTATTTATTTCCCTGTTATTTGAATTATAAACTCTTTGTACAAAAGATAGCACATAGTAATAATATTTAAAATAAAATAGCTACCATTTACATAATATTTTAAGGTTTATAAAATGTTTTACTTGTATTTTATCATTTGATTTAATTTGTTGCATTTTTATCTTCACTGCCTAGAGCATTATTGGCATTTAAAATATGTTTACTGACATAATTTGATCATACTATTTTTTTCATTTGCAAAATTTTGAAAATACATAAATCTCATGGTTGGAGGAATCTTTAGATAGATTTCTTCCCTACATATAACAGAAATTCCTAGCAATTAGAGAGTTAAAAAGGGGTTTGGGTTTCTTTTGGAGGCAGAACTCTGTTCACATCAACCAGTCCAGTACAGTTTGGAATAGCATAATTATATTGTTTTGCTAACATCCTTAATGAGGGTTAGTATTGGAGTAGCAATCCCTTAAAAAGGATGTTAGAGAGGATGGGAAATCTTCTCTGGTTTTGATGGACTAACTAACTTAAAACATTATTTCTAATGCTGAGATTCAGTATTGAAGATTTTTTATTCCATTAAATTGGAACTACAAATTGGGAATGCATAGAAACTGATAAGTTTTAAATTATAAGAGAGTAAGAGGAGGTAGGGTATGAGTTCCTTGAACAGATTAATTAATTTTCACCAGAAGTAAATGAGAGCATGTATTTGAAAGAATTGACATTTTAGGGAGCAGGTCTAGGAATAGTTTCAGGGCCTAGAATATTGCTTAGAAGTTTTGTTGAGTTAAGGCATCATTGCACACAGTGAGTAGAGTACTAGACACTTGGAAGCAAGGAAGGGCAGGATTGGAAGCTGGATGCTTAAAGGAAAGATGGCTTTTCCTATTCAACAATTTTCCTTTTTTATCAGTCTTATATTTAGAATCATAATGTAACAGAGAGAGTGTCAGCATAGGAGATATGTGGTTGTGATCAGTAATATAATTATTGAGAAATCAGAAGTAAAAAACAAACAAACATGTTTTTAAAGTATATATAATAGACCTATTTTTGTGATCCCTTTGTAACTTTAGAGAGGATGATTTTAATTGTCCCTACAAGCTCTCACTTGTGGCTTCTAGTAGCTGCTAGCATGCAGCAGCAGCCACACCCCGGGCAACGGCTTTGACAGAGCGGCTAAACCTTGTGAGGGTAGCCATCGGGTCGTAGACCCCTGGTGAACCAAGGCTTTGCTCACCCAGCATGTGAAGACTGCTTCAGTGGAACAGGCAGAAGAAACCAACAAGAAGGTTCAACGGCTGAGAGGGCGACGCAGCAAAGCACTGTGGAGTGCTTAGGGCGTGTTGGAGCAGAAAGGACAACAAGGCCATCCAATGCAGCTGAGGATGTCTCCAGGTGTAACGACCTTTCCTGCCACTGGACCCAGGCTTCCCATGCTGAGAGAGTGGGACTGTCGCTGTGCATCGACTTTTCCACTTAAATCTCCTTCATGCACAAATGTCTTTGTGCACACTCATCTATACACCATAGACGAAAACAAAAAGACAATTGTCATGCTCAGTTACCAAGAGACTACTACTACATATTCTAAATTCCCTATGTGGGTAAATAAATTGAGAAAGTATGATTCTATCAGAGTATAAATTTTCTCCATCAATACATGCCATGGGCAAGGTCCAGCCTCACTCGCAACTCCAGGGGTTCCTGACAGGTGGCAAACCATCAGTCAAAAAACAACAAACAAAAGACAGATCAATCATTATGGCCATGGGACTGCTTTGCATCTGATAGTTTCTCCGCCATCCCCAGGCTTAGTGTTTATTTTTATACCCATTTTCTTGGCACACAGATACATTACCCAACACACATGTTCAAAGATAGATAATTGAAAAAATGATGAATTAACTTTTAACAAATCACTTGATTAATATTCTATATTCTTATATTGTGATTATAGACAGCATACAAGATAAATGATTTTTGTCACAGGGGGCTTAATTTTCTAATTACCCTATGAGGAGTTTTGAGCATACAAACAATCAAGGAAATTTACTCATTCCTTTTAATAAAAAGAAATAATCAATCAAAAGTTCTTAAAGGGCAATTCAGCAATCATAGCATTGAGGTTGATGGGTACTGGGAAAACAATTCAAATTTAATATTAGACTGGTCAGTTCTCAGTGTTTACTAGGGAGTTTCTGAGCTACTGATTTGTGAAGTCGATTCACTGAGGCATATTGAAGCTTAATGTACCTGTACGTTTTGTATGGCCTTTATCATTGATTTGTGTGTTGGTTTCATGAGAATAGGTTTCTGTGAGTGTGATAGTTTTGGTCTTGGCCTGTAGCTGCGGTTTCACTGGGGATTATGTACCTAAGTAAAAGTTAACCTATGGTAGTTTTTTGGGATTGGGTTTGAGGGTCTGATCTTTTTGTGATGTTTTGGGGAATTAGGATACAGGTATTTTGCTCTTGCAGTATTCCTTCTAAGACTAGGGGGAATAATAATCATGTCAATTTTCATAGGTTAGGGGCATTGATGAGAGAGGTAATGCAAGGAGACACAGTGGTGTATCAGTTAAATTAGTCTTTTGTAATAAAAGTATTATATTTTAGGAGGTTTATTAAGGATTATTAGAAATCAAGGAAATAAGAAAGTACAAATAAGAAAATCACGTGCCTAGGGCTTTTTAGCCCATTCACAATTCACTTACTACATCTTGCATGCCCAGTAGAGAGACGCATGTGCTTAGAAGCAGGAGAAGTGAGTCTTGGGAGAAAGAGAGCCCTTTAAATACTAAATTGTGTTCTCACACTCAGGTGAGATTATAGGGAATTCTGGGAAGTACCAAGTACTTCTGGGGATTGTAGTGCAGGGTTCAAATCTCCATTTTACATTCTCTCCCTGTGATCATATTTGGGAAATCAGTTTCCCCAAAATGATCATGGAAATATAATCAACTTAAAGACTGCAATAATTTGAGGATAAGAGGAAAAAAGAACAAAACCAATAATTGCTAGACCCATTGACAAAAAACTAGTTAGGGGGTAGTCCCCTTTGTCATGAAAGTATACATACAAATAAATGTTCAATCAACCACACCCAAAGTTCATTCTTGATCTTCTCATGCAGCTTGTGGTCTGGAGGCATCTTCATGGTATCTTCTCCAAACAATTCAATTTCTGGATTCAGAGAGGTATCATGTTTCTTAACCAAAAATTATTCTCAAATGGAATTTAAACTTTGCAATTTAGAATAATAATATTTTTACATTCCCCCCTGAAGAGGGTGATTGAAAAACACAGGGATCACTTAGGGATGTATAGCTGAGTTATGAGTCATATGAATCAATTGGCAAGAGAAATTAAAAAGATATCAGAAAAATCCAAATAAAAAAGATAATTTCTGGATGAAAATATAGACTATCAAAGTCTTATGTGTAAAAATTCTAAGTAAAGGAAAAATGTATCTATAACAGGTCCTTGAATCAGGGTCCAATTAAAATGATATAAGCAAGTAAGCATTTACTCAGTCAGTAGCCAGTACTAAAGAAAGTTGCTGCACTAGGAAAGACAGAAAAGGGACTAGGTTATAGGAAACAGGTAGGAGCCAAGTTTGAGATACTCATCTGTAAGTATTTTCATAGTGTGGAATCAAGGAAGGCCTACGTCTTAACATATATTAAGCATCACAACCTAGAGTCTTCACACTAGGTTCAAGTCCTTTGTATTGGCTTAGAAGTGCATCAGTCCTTCCTGGATTGGTTTCTTTGGCCCTATGCAATGGTTGTTTTGTATATCTTGTCATGGAATAGGACAGAATCATTAAGCAAAGTCCCATAATTTTTTTAAACAATTAGCAGCATAATTTTAATAGTCTCAAGCTTTTGGGGTATGTATTGACATTATAGCAAATGTATTTTAAACTTATATTACTGCAAAATCAAAAAGTTAAATTAAATCTTAATACTGGTGACATGTACTTCAAATATAAAAAGGAGAGAAAAAATAAAAAACTGAAATATTATATTGCACATGCAAGAAAAATATAATAATAAAAGAGTTTTAAGAATTCAAAAAATGTAGCTCACAATCACTGACACTGTGTCAGCTAAGGAAATATAGAATGCAAGGCTTTCTCACCAAAAATGAGATCCATTTCCTCTTCATACCTGATCATGATCCACTGTGAGTACAAGGAAATGTATTTCACAAGGTAATAGTTTTTTTTTTTTTTAATAAAGGACAGTAGTACAAATATGTAGGTATCAATAATCCTAAAATTCTCAATAGCCCAATTAATTACAATAGCAAACAAACCCACTATCATATTTTACATGAGTCTGATGTATGACATTCATAGAAAATGGAAACTTGTCACAAGTTTTACAAACGTAGCAAATCTTTCAACCTTGGCAAATATATTTTTAAACAAAGTAGAACTTATTTGGGTCTAGAACATCATCAAGAAATCTAGAGATCATTCTGGTGGAAGTAAAGTGAGGTGAAGAGTTATAAATGAGAGATTCTCCTCTTTTGGGTGTGCTCCAGGGGTACTATATGCCTTGGGATTAACTTCCCAGCTCCTTGGTATGAGACTGTGATGTCCCATCCATTCACATTTTTTATATAAATGTCGGAGGTGGGGATTATAATTGTATTTCACTTCAACTACTAAAATGGACCTCATCTCCTGTTAGGGGCAGGCAAAATGACCAGAGTTGTTGGGGGAAAAAAATATAAAAATCATGTCTAAAAGACCCCTTAAAATCAATTTGAGATATTTAACTCATTAAATTTTCCAAAGATTGTTATACAATTGTAAACAATTCTTATGAAGTCTGTCCATCCTTTAGGTGACAATTTACAAATTCAAAAATAAAAAGACTGTTTTTATATAGGCTCATTCAATAATATTTGTTCAGGTAGAGGAGAAAAGCAACAGAATATAACAATATTAAAAACCTAGTACATTAAAATGATTCAGTGTAACAGAATTGTATTGAATGCATTAATATATGAACTTAAAACCAACAAAATTAAATCTTAAACAAAACAATCAGTAAAATGCAATAAAATACAGAGATTTTTATAAAATATTGGTGTCTGAAATGTCTTAAAAATATAACCTTGAGTCTCTTTAAAGTTCGTTGTTGTTGTTGTTTTTTAATCCATTTAGATGCCTATTGTCAGAAGGCAGAAGATTGGTAAGGGGTAGGCAATGCAGGTAAAGTGACTTGCCCAGGGTCACACAGCCAGGAAGTGTCCAAGATCAGATTAGAACCCAGGAACTCCTGTCTTTAGGAGTGGCTCTCATTCCACTGAGCCACCAAGCTGCCTTCCCATAGTGAGGGTGGGTTTTAGGAATCTCAAATTGGGCCAAAGAATTGCAGGGAGTTGAATTTTTCCCCTGATTCTCAGGTGATATAAATAACAGAATCAGTGCACTCAAAAGATACCCTTTTAAATAAGCCATGCTTGTAACTTCCTGTTTGGAAAAGTCTCTTCCTTCTCCTTTTTCTTCTCCCCCTGTGGTCTCCTGCCCCCTGCCACATGGAGGCTAATCGTAGCTTAAGGAAAAATCACCCCCGTTTTTACCAGCTGATTTTTGATCCTGAAGAAATTGGGTCTGCTACCAGCAGACTGGAGCTATCTTTGATCTGACTCGGAGGCTAGAGTTGCTGGGGACAGGTCAGGAGCCGGGTGAGTCGGGACCAGGAGACCAATCTGTGTCTGGATTGCAGGAGCACAGAAGCAGGTAGGAAGGAGCTGGTCTGGAAAGGCCCAGACCAGGTGAGTGATATGAATCAAGAAGGTATGGAGCAGATGACTGGAACAAACTGAATCAGCAACAGCTTTGTGAGGGTAAAAAACCTTGGCCAGAGAAACATGGCTTAAAAAAATAATTATCTAGTCTATCTTAAAAAAAAAATTGAGAAGTTCTCATCCAATCTAGTGGTTGCCATTAACTGTAACAGTTAAATTTGTCTCTTGTAAGAAAAGTATTATATTTTTTACTAGAAACCAAAGAAATAAGAAAATACAAATAAGAAAAGCATGTGCTTAGGACTTTTTAGCCCATTCACAAATCACATACTACATCTTGCATGCCCAGTAGAGAGACGCGTGTGCTTAGAAGCAGAAGAAGTGAGTCTTGGGAGGCAGAAAGCCCTTTAAGTATTAAATTGTGTTCTCACACTCAGGTGAGGACTCAGGTGAGATTATAGGGAATTCTGGGAAGTACCAAGGATTCTGGGAATTGAAGTCCAGGATTCAAATCTCCAGTTTACAGTGGCCAATCACATCTTGGCAAGAACCACTCTATGGCCTCCTTAGCTACCACGCGTGACTCTGTCAAGGCGTCATGGCCTGATGGTTCCCAGCAAATACAGGTCATATGTCTTATGTACTTTGTCTTAGAAAACCAATCAATCAAACAATAAATCAATCAAAAATGTGCCTAATATATACTAGATGTGTTACTAGGTGCTTGGGACAAAAATACAATCTGTACTCTTGATGTTAATAGCCAATATTTATATAATTCCTTAAGGTTTGCAAACCTATTTGCATATTTTATCTCAATTGATTCACTCAACACCTCTGAGGTAATTATTATTATCTCTAATTAAGTAGGTGGAAACTAAGGATGAAAGAGGTTAAGGGACTTGTCCATTGATGCAGAGCTAGAAGGTATCTGAAAATAAATTAAATTTGTAGTCTTCCTAACTTGGAAATTCAGTGCTCATTCTCCTGTGTCACACAAAATATCTTGACTTAAGTTATACCCATTCCATGTAGAAGCTCCCTCGGTGGGGACAGGACTGGGACCAGAGTTCCACAGGTAAGGTTGTGAAAAGTAATAAAGGAAATACAAAGATTGAAATTAGAGGGACCTCTCCTATAGGTAAGGGCAAGGGGAGAATATAAGAATCAAAAAATAACAAACACAGTGTGAGGTCAAAAGGGTTTCCCTATGCTGGTGGCAGGCAAATACAGTTTATTGCATGATGCTAACAACTTTTAAAGGTACAGATCACAATGAATGAAAGCATTCCTTTGAGATGGGTCCTTGGGAAAGTGCTGAGACAGTTCTTGGGAAAGTGCAACAAGGATGGTAGATATGACACCTGGTATAGGATAAGGATTCCAGGAATTAAAGTGAGATAATAGTTCTAGGAATTAGGGCAGGAAAACAGTTCCAAGAAATATAGATAGGCACCTGGGGTAAGACAATGATTCAAACACCATCTGGCATTCATGAAATGGTCAGCAACATCATGTTTTTTTTTTGCCAGAAATAGACAGGTATTACTATGAAAGGTCTAAATAAGGAGAGGGAGAAGGCACTTGGGCTCATTCTCAGACAGATTTTGAGTTCTTGACCTCTTAACAAAGAGCACTCAGACCTTTATCTTAGATGGGCTACAAGTTATCAACCTCTGACAATTCCACTTGTTAGCAGCATGAATCTGGTTCAGTTGTGTCTCAGTTTCTTCATCTGCAAAATAAAAAGTTGTAATAGATGATGTCCATTGTCTTTATGATATTAAATCTATAATGCTATGATTCTCTGAAATAGGGAAATTCTAATGTTTACTGAAGCTCAGAGAGCTTAAGTTTTTTTTTTTCCCCTATAGACACACAGCCCTTTTCTCTATTGTTTTTACTTTCTCTCTGGATGATGATGTTGATAATGGAAATTATATACATGTATGTGTGTGTGTGTGTGTGTGTGAGAGAGAGAGAGAGAGAGAGAGAGAGAGAGAGAGAGAGATAGGGAGAGAGAGAAAAGAGACAGAGACAGAGAATGAACAGAGAATTTTACAGATACCATATACATTTGCAAATATCATATCATTTGTCCCTCAGAACAAGCATAATTTAGATTCTTCTAATCTCAGTTAATAAGTTTCAGAGAAGTGGTAAGAAAGAGAGTATTCTTATCTCTGAGTCTGGTGATTTATCCATGAGTCCAAAATGTCTCTCATTGTTAGATGACTCTGAGAATTGCCATGGCCCTATAATCCATCATCTGGAAGCCAGCTAGGGATGGACTCTTGGATCTTTATTTTGTTTGTCAAGAGACAACCAATAAGTGGTCCATCTCTGGACTTCTGGACTTGCCAGAACCTTCTAGAGCTAGTTATCAAAATAGGCTGGCATTACTTTAGAAAATTAGAGACTCCCTTCTCATCCAGATTAATTATTAGAATGATATTTTAAGATAGGGCCTTAAATACAGTAACTACATATTAAATATCCAATTATATTACTGAATATAAAAAGTAAATCTTCACATATGTAATATGTCTAGAAGGCATGAGCTTAGCCAATTACATTCAATCTTCATCAAACTTCAACATTGTACACTCTGAATAATACTGAGAAATGCTGATATAGCTGTGTCTTAGCATGAGTTTTTAGCATTGAGCTCCTTAACCACAGTAAGCATCTTTAGAAATAAAAAAGAATAATTACACATATTTTGACTCTGGCTTTATTCACTGTAGAAGTAACTAAAAACATATAATGATAAATAAAAGAATTCAAAAAAGTCATCTCATTTCTGATCACTGATTTCAATGAGCCAGCATCTCCTTCTCTCTCACAAACCAATTATTATAACATCTAATCTTCTGCTGAATACATGAAATGAAATTTGAATGGATTAAGAAAAACAGCAATGTCTAAATTATATTCAGGGATTGGTTGAGGGACTCTGGAAATTTGACCTCTAACAGCTAGTTAGCCAACAGGCATTTATTGAACTCTTACCATGTACTGCTGTGGGGTGAAGAAGGTGTACCCCTGGGGTTCAGGAAGGATACCTTTTTGCAAGAATGCAAGACTCCAAAACTTAGCTTAAAAACAAAAAGAGAAATGTATTAATTTAGGAGGTAATGTTGAGAATGTCTGGGAGGATAGTAAGGTGGAACAGCAAGACGAGGAGCAGTTCCTCGGGAGGACAGTATGAATGGAAAAGCTGTTCCCCCAGATAACATGAGTTCTGGGGATTTTATACTTTTACAACAGAGAGTGTTAGTCACCCAGGCATTTGGTGAGGTGGGGTGATCATCTGACTGGGGTCTGCCTGGAGACATAAAGATTCCTTAGTTTTAGGAAACAAACAGATGTCTGTGATATCACCTAATAAGATCGAGGTGTAGCCTGGAGGTGCATCTCTCTGTCCATCTTAAATAAAGAGGATGATCAAAGGAGGACAATCATCTCAGGACCCTAGAGGAGTCATTGGATGTTTTTAGGCTCAGAGTCATGAGGATGTAAGGGAGCAAGGGAGTTTCCCTGATAATAGTTTGCCTGAGTTTCTGGGGGTACCATGCCCATGTCAGTACCAGCAAGTATTGTTCTAAGCCATGGGTATTCAAAGAAAGACAAAAACCTGATCTGTGTTCTCTAGTGGATCGAATTCTAATGGAAGAGATAATATAAGCAAAAGTCATTACTTATTTGAAGAAAAGCAAAGAGAGTATCTCAAAAGCAACCTATAAACTCTCATTTTTATGACACTTTAAGGTTTGCTAGGTAATATTATTCCAACCATCCCTGGGTCATGGGAAAGTCCTATTGTCATGTTCATGTTCATTTTGTAAATGAAGAAAGTTTCAGAGATTTTAAGCAAGTCATAATGCTTAGCCTAGAGGACAATATATTTGGAAAGGATATGGTAGCTACAAGTATTGAGCAGCAGTTATATTTAAGAATGGAGTCAAAATGGGGGAGTGAAAGCATTAGTTCTGCCTTGGCTCCTTCAAATATTCTTTTACACCAAAGGTAAAGAGCAACTGAGTTCTGATTGGGAAAATCCAAGAAAAAAAATAAAGTGACTCATTTTTCTAGGACAGAGCAATTTAGGAAGAGAGAAGAGAGGTTTATGGACTTTGGAATGGGGAGTGGCCAGCTCAGCATAGGACCTGCAGGGGTGGAAGTAACAGCAGGCTCTTGTGGGAGCAGCAGTAGCCAAGAGGAGTTCAGCACCCAAGAAAGATAGTAGAGTGAACACCTCAGTGAAAATAGTTCCCAGGGGACAACTTTACTAGAACTGGGAGCAGAAATAAATGCCATCTTAAGTTCTATCACCCATTTACCAGTTCTGGGTCACAGTTCCAGAGAGTTCCAGTTCCATAAGGAGAAAAATGATCAAGGAAAACTCCCTGTGTAAGGAGTAAGGAATAAGTACCAGAATGACAGCTGCTAATCTCTGCTTCTAAGATCAGAGTGATACTCACTTCTAATATTTAGTCCTCCATGGAAGCCTAAAGTGGAATAAATCAGGATGGAAAACCAAAACCAAGGGGGTATCACAACCATTAGTCACAGTACACCTACAAGAAGTTCCTAGAGGTCTAAGAGTTAACAAAGATAGAGGCAGTATACAGAAGCTTAGCCAGGGACAAACCAGATAAGATAGAAAATAGCAGAATGCTTAGAATAGAATATTCTTTAAGACAAAGACTCTAGGCTTATAACCAAAAATAATCTATATACTAAAATTGCATATAATCCTTCAGAAAGAAAAAAAAATGTATATTTAATGCAACAGAGGACTTTTAAACAATCCTTATGAAAAGAACAGAGCAAAATGCAAAATTTGATATTCAAACACAAGACTCAAGAGAAGCTTAAAAGGTAAATGTGAATGAGAAATCACAAAGAGCTAGAAAACATCAAAATATTCATATGCTATGATGGGAAGATTCTTTATCTATCTAGTAAGAAATATGTCATCCATTAGCAGTCTATGTGAGTCTACTAAATTTGTGGGAATAATTCTTTTATTTTGGGATTATTTCAAAATAAGAATAGAAGACTGAGAAAAAGGAATATGTGGGTAAAATAGGAAAGAGGGCAATTTTTCCATGTAAATGGGGTATTTAAATAAGAGTTTATACAATGGAGGAAACTATGGAGGGAGGGAGTAACTCTTGACCTTCATTCTCATCGGAGCTCATTCAAGGAGAGGATAATAATATAAAAAAAATGCCTTTGTATGTACAAAGGCAATTCAGTACAGAAATTCATCTCATGTATAAAAGGAACTAGGAGGGCAAGGGGTTAAGCAAAAGGGGGTAGAGTGATAAGAGCAGGTATAGTAAAGAAAGCAATGGTCAGAAGCAAAAAAGTAAAAAAATGAAAAGGTTTCTGAGGAGGAAACAAGGCAAAAAAATTAAAAGATAAATACAAGAAAATAGAATGGAGAGAAATGCATTATAAGTATGAATTTGGATGGAATGAATTCACCCATTACATGGAAGAACTTAGTAGAATGAATCCAAAACCAGAATTTAAGAATATGTTGTTTATAAAAAATACCCTTGAAACATAAAGATATGTAGAGAGTTGACATAAAAGCCTAGAGCAGAATCTTTTAATCTATTGAGGTGAAATAAAAAAGACAAGAATAACTGTCATACTCAAAGTAAAAAAAAAAAAGACCAAATTAATAGAGATAATAGAGATAATCTGGGAAAGTATCTTATGGTTAAAAGTTCCAGAAACCAAGAATCAATACTGAGAATATATCTACTGAAAGGTACAACATTTAAATTCATGAAGAAAATTTTAATAAATTAAAAGCAGAAAAATTACAATAAGGGATCTCAATTTACCAATGTGTGGAATGAGAAATTAGTGTTATCCTCAAATTATTAATTATTAATATCTACAAGAAGTTAGTAAAGATATCCCCTCCAGTCTTCTCTCTTACATGATTACCCCACCTCCATCCATCTCCCTTCAAGATAAGATTACCCCACCCTATTCTTCTCCCAGTAGGTTGGAGTTTGTCTGGGAATTTGCCTCAGGGAGGTGTCTAAGACAGATGTAGCCTTAGACCTTGTAGTACCCAGTGATCAAATCTTAAGTACCTTTTTTTGTCTTAGAAGTTTCTCCCATGGTATCAGACCTCCCAGGTAATTCAGCCCTGAGCTCTGTCTCTGTATCTACTATAAAGCTATTCAGTTTAATATTCCAGTTATTTTTTCTGGCTTAAAAACTTTGTCTCCAACTGTGGACCATTTCTTTAAAATGTTAATTTGAAGGAAGGTTTAAATGTGTATAATGTTTCCATTGTATTTTCTTATTAGTTAGGAGTTTCTTTGTAAATTTTTGAATATTGTATCAGGAACATTATATCAGGGGTCATTCTGTCTCTCCTCAGTGATTTGAGGTGTGGTCACACATCCCTCTCTTTCTATGTAAAATCTGGGGAATATTGCCTTATGTCCTCACAATAAATATATTCCAATTTAAAGAAGTTTTCGCTCAGTCTCTTTGAATAGAGGCTAAAGAGTATGTCTCCTTAAACTTTCACTTAACACACCCACTTTCCTACTTAAATATATCTAAATTTAAACTAAAAAGAAATAAATTAAGGAAATAAATTGAACTGTAGAAAAGTTAGATTTTATTGACTTCTAGGGAAATTATACAGATATCTGAGTTTTATGTCAAGTCTCCTTTTCTTCTTTTCTCTTCTCCCTCATCCCCTTGCTTTCAATAAAGCTGTGCATTAAGAATTACTCCCATTGTTATATATATTATTCTTAGCACCTGAACTCATTAAGGAGTTATTTTCCTTATATCTCTGGTTGTCCCATTGGTCTTTCCTTAGATGTAAACTGAGTGCTCAGACAGTACTATTAACCTATTACCAGCCAAATACACATTGGAAGATTGAGACACTTAGGGGTCAACAAAGGAATCCTATATCCTCCCTGGGAAACTCCTTTATGCCAGAGGACCATCTCAAAATATGCAAGTTTAATGATGAATCTTAAGTTTAATTGTTGAATATTTATATTTTTCTATTTCTCTTTCTGTTTACTTCTATCTCTTTCTGTATTTCTCTCTCCATTTCTATGTCTTGGCATCCCTCTGCCTGCATTTATCCCTTCTTGTTTCTCTGTCTGTCTTGGTCTCTCTCACTTTCTCTCTTTAACACTACTAGGGTATGTCTTCTTTATGCTACATTCTCAAAACATATGAATAGGAAGGAATTAGAAAGGAAAAGCCAGTAATACTTCTATAGCTATCTCTCTATTTCTTTACTCTTAGGAAAGTACCAAACTCTGAACCACAGAATCTTCATCTGTAGAAAGGGCATTTATTAATGCCAATAGTAGGATCATAGCTCCATAGCTGGAAGGCACTTTCATTTATATGGCAGAAAATTAAGTCTAAAAATGCTTAACTGGCTTGCCAAAGTTCATTCACCTTATGATTGGCAGAACTGGGCCTTGAACTCAGGACTTTTTCTCGTATTTTTATGAGTTTTTTCACTGTGCTTCCCTGCTTGCAGGCTGATAGATTTAAATATATTAAAATGTTTCACAAACTTTCAATATTATATAAATGTTGGCTATAAGCCTTATTAATTTTTATCCCAAAGGAGGCCTCTTTGTTAGACCTGAAGCATTCACAGAGTGTTGGAACTGGAGTAAGGAAGAGTAGCTCTTACCTTGCTTAAAATACAAAGTCACAGAATATAGGATTAAATGAATAAGAGGGATTTCTTAAAAGAAGAACCATCACTTCTTGAGAAAACATATACAACTTTTAGAATGTTCTATATATTAAGAATCTATTCTGGGTATCCCTCCTCCCCACCCTAAGCTTAAATTTACCTCTTTTCTGCTTTCACTCTTTGCTTCTGATTCTGGGCTCAGACAATGGGAGGAACCAGGCTAATTCCTTCATGAATCCCACACATATCAGTAGTTAAATGACTTGAGAGTCATCATGATTTCTCTGAGATTTTAATTTTCCAAGATAGAAATATCTAACTCTTGCCCCTCTTCCTCATATGTGTTAACTTGGAAATAACACAGAGCTATTAAAATTGTCAGAAAAACCAAGTCTTTAATCAGGATAGGGATAAATCCAGTATTTAATTCTTTACTCAGAATCAGGCGCCACAACTTTTTCAGGTTGTGATAATATCCCTGGGAGTGCCACAATGCTAGATGAGGACTCCAAGGAACAAAAAAAATTTCAGGAACCTATATACCATTTGGGGGATCCAGGGACAAGGAAAGATGATTGACATCACTATAGCTATAAAGAAAATTGGACTGTTCAAACTACAATGACAGGATACAATCAAGCTTGGGAAAGGAATCATAGCTAGAGGCTAGGGTAGAAGAGAAGGGGCTACTAAAGGATCTTTAGCATATGCTTAGTCCCACTCAACTAGGATTATTATTCCCCAGAGGGTCTCCCACTCAGTCTGAAACTGCCAGCCTGGAATTCCCCTCAGGGTAGATTTCCATGGGAACAGGGAACAAGTATAAACTTTGGGGTCTCTAACCTATAAGCTAGTTCTGAAACTTGGGGTTCATCAGATCTCACTAGGCCACAAGTTTGGGATTCCTAGATTCCATGTTGACATAAGTCATGGACCTCAGGATCTTCACCATTCTGTTTGCTTTTCTCTGGATATTCTCAAAAGTTATCAATGTTCTTATTAATTCAGAACTGAACACAATCCTTCAGATGAGATCCTTTGAGCATCCAGTAGAATGTCAGCAACATCTCATTTTTTCCTGGAAGCTTTGACTCTCTGAAGTATGGAGACCCCGTTCCCCTGAAAATTCACCCTGAGGGAAGTCCCAGATTCAGACATTTCAGACTGAGCAATGGACTTTAAGGTACAGTCTAGGTGGAACTATAGACCTAAATCAAATGTTAGGTACCCTTCTGTCCTAGTAGTTTCTCCCATTGAATCAGGGTCCTTTCCCAGGTAGCCCAGCCCTTGGCTGGATCTCTCACTTTTGTATCCATTGTAAAATCAGCCTCTTTTTGATAATCCTGTCTTGGGCTTATCATTTCCTTGTAGCCATGGTAATGTCAACCAATCACACTTCCTTATCCTTAGTTCCCCCTATTCTATGTAAGTTCCCAAAATTCTATTGTTCTTTGGAGAAATCATGTAGCATTGTACTGTTAACTTGGAATAAAACATAGAACTACTTAAGTAGTCAGAAAAACCAAGTCTTTAATTAGGAGAGGGATAGGCACAGCACCAAGAACTTTGCAGGGCCTATACCCTGAGACTCTGGGAATGCTCCCCTGGGAGTATCACCATGCTAAATGATGGTTCTGAGGAATAATAGAATTTGGGGCACTTATATACCTTTTGGGGAACTGAAGTACAGGAAAATATGATTGATCAATATTACCATGGCTAGAGGGAAACTGGGAGTGTCCAAACTACACTGACCAGATACAAATGGATTTGGGAAAGAAATCTTAGGCAAGGGCTGGGATATTGGGGAGAGGCTGATGTTTTACAATGGATACAAAAGGGAAAGATCCAGTCAAGGGTTGGGTTATCTGGGAAAGGACCTTGATACAATGGGAGAAACTACCAGGACAAAAAGGGTATTTAACACTAGATTAGGTCTGCTAGCTCCACCTAAGTAGGGCCCTTAAGTATCTTAAAGTCCATCATTCAATCTGAAATAACTAAGTATGAAACTTTCCTCTGGGTATAGTCTCATGAGAATAGTGACAAAACTTGGGGTCTCCAGCTTTCAAGTTGACCAAATTTGGGGTTTCCAGATTCCAAATTGAAAGTACATTCCCACATGGTGTTCTTGGTGCTTGGCTCTTTGATAGAGGCCTATTACTAGACTTATCTCTTTCCTGATTAAAGACTTATTTTTTCTGACTATTTTTGTAGTTTTGTGTCATTTTCAAGTTAACAGAAGGCAGCCTAAATTCACATACAGTTTCAGGATATCATAGTATACCATTGATTGATTTACTTTTGTTGAGCTCAAAAGACATAGAAGCAACCAAGTCATTATCAGAAGAGCAATAATCTTTCTGTCTCTTGTATCTAGTTGAGGATGGCTCAACTGAATGATTTTGTAAAACTTAAATTAATCTCTAATAATAAATATATTATATTTTAAGGAGCTTTATTAAGGATCATTAGAAATCAAAGAATAAAGAGGATACAAAATAGTGCCGGCTGATTAGCCATTTCAAAATCCACACCTTACCATGCCACCATGATTGCTGCATCATGCCAAAGAGGGTGTGGGAGGTGTCACAGCCAGTTAAATACCAATAATGTGATCTTGCCAATGTGGAGATGCTGGAGAAATTATAGGGAATTTTGGGAAATACTAAGGACTTCTGGAGAATGAAGTCAAAGGTTCAAAATCTCCATTTATACATTTTACATCTCTTCTATTTCAATTCCATCTTATTCAAGTCAGTCCAGTGTTCTAGTTTATCAAAGTTCTTCTGAGTTTTGACTCTATAATTCAAGGTGTTCCAACACTGTCATCTATAAATTTCATGAACATATTATTTATGATTTTTTAAGACAGGTTAAAAAAAAGTTAAATTCAACAAATTTTTGTCTCTCCTGGAGACTTCTTGTCAAGTTCAAATTGCAGCATCACAATTCTCTGACTCTATCTATATAGCTTAATGTATTATCTCATTCATATTTCTGTGGCTCTTCTCAAAGAATAATATGAGATCAAAAGATCTGTTAAAATCTTAGTAATTTATATGCCTTGCATTCTTTTCTTCAATGAATTTATTTATCTTACTTGAAAAAAAGATATTCCTTTGTTCTTTGTAAAGATATCATCTTCATCATCATCATCTTTATTATGTGATATGGAATTCCCCTGGAAATTTAAGCTAAAATTGCTGTCTTCGAATTTCAAAACTGTGATCTCTTTCCTTTTTTTTTTTTATTATGAGATATTTACCTTTCCCCACTCTTATGTAATATCTTCAATTTTCCCTGTTCTTTAAAACATCCCTGACAGTAACTCTGTGTCATATCTGCTGGTTCTTTCAGTATCCAAGAATTTCATGAGGTTCATCTAGATTTTCTCTTACTATGTTCGTCCTTACCTGGGATATCTACTTCATTTTTGTTATTTAATTTGGTCATCTTCAAAGTAAAGGTCATTTTGATTTTTCATAGAAAATGTAAACAAAGTTAAAGAGTAATATCTGTATTACTCTGGATAAATCACTTAACCCATTCAAGCTTTAATTCTCTCATCATTAAAATAAGAATAATAATGCCACATAACTCAAAGGGCTTTTGAAAATCAGATTATTTAATACATGTATATGTTTAAAAAAACTAAAATACTGTTATTATTATTATTACTTGCAAATGAATACAGTTTATGTCCCCATACACTAAGGATTCTTAATCTTTTTTTTTTTTGTGAGAGTCTGGTGAAGTCTATGGACTTTTTGACAGAGTAATGTTTTTCAATAATTCAAGGAAATGTGAAATTTCATTTAGAGTTTAGTAAAAATGAAGATGTAGTTTTTCACCATCCAAGTTTATTATCTCCCTGAAATCTATGCAGGATTGCTTTATGGTCCATAAACCTTAGGTTAAGAACTCCTGATCTATAAACCATATTGATTCTAATGGATTTGCTTTGGCCTCCTTTGGATCATTCCTATTAAATGGTCTTCTATCATCCATTTAACACTGTGCTCTCCTGAGCTAAGACATTTCTGATAATTAGTGATTTCTTCTCAATGAACAATTACCAGAAAACAAATGACCCTCATTCTGTCTTTCCATGAGAGCATAAAAAAGAAAGAAACAAAAATGCCCACAGCCCCTCTGATCCTGGCAGCAACACCATCCAGGGAAGGCTTACCCATATTTGCTTCTGAGGTTAATGAAATGCCAACTGTGTTTCATCCTAGCTAAGAATAGCCCATTTAGGCTGGTAATATGGAGTAAGTTGCCATTTCCATCTGCACTTCAGAAATTAAGCTTTGGCTTTTAAAGGGCTCTATTTTAATTGGAGCTAATATTAGTTTATTATTGAAAAAACCCTCAGAGGAGTTAAAATGAGGACAAGCAGCAGTCATGGGGAGGCAGAGTTATATCTGGTTTAAAATACTATAATTTAGTGTCACATTCTTGTCCATGACAGCAATAACCAGCTCTTTCCATAATTAGGGGTTTCTCCCAAAGATTCCAGAGAATGCTGATAGCAGGCAGTTTGCTTGCTAGTGTAGACTTGAATTCCAAAACCATTTTTTAAGGGAAGAAAATGTTGATTGGAAGAGATGGATAGGCCTGTGTGCTGAATATTGCTGGCACTTAGGGATGCTCTCAATATCTATTGACTCAATAGTTCATAGGATCCTGTATTTAGAAGCAGAAAAACTTAGAGGACACTTGTTCTAAGAGGAATGTTAAGAAGGATTTTGGAGAGGGGGATTTTTATGGAATATTTTTTTTTTATGTGAGAGGAGGTGATTAGAATCAGAGAATTCTGTGTTTTTGAAACTAGACAACTTGGTTTACTCTGTGCCTCAGTTTCCCTCTTCAGTAAAATGTGAATAAGGTTCTATAAACATCACATGTATATTGAAAGTCAGGCAGGAGGTATTTACTAGTGAATAGAGAGCTGGCCTTAGAGTCAGAAAACTAAGTTTTAAACCTTTCCTCTTATATATGCTAATTTTTTAACCCTATACAAGTAATTTAAATTGTCAATGCCTAAGACAGCTCTCTAAGTTTATTAATGGTAGAATAGTTGCTGATCTATGTTGAAAGTTCCATCCAGTGGGACACAGTTAGCATCATCCCTGGTATATAGTAGGCACTTAATAAATGTTTATTGATAGACCAGGGCTCTGTATATCAATAAAAATCACAGATCTTGACTCTTCCAAATAGTCTCTTACCCCCCAACCCCACACTAGAAATATAGGCTATGTCACTGGTTAATTCCACTCTGGTCATATCACTTCTGCTCTCTAGGTAGTGGCACCTCTCTCCTTGGGAACCATGGATCCAGAATGGAGAATGTGCTGTCAAATTTGGTGGTTTGTCAAATTGTTAGTCTTGACTGTTTTTCTTTTTCATACTGTGAGTATATTATTCAACAAATAGCTTGAAAAATAAAAGACAATGATGAAACTTTTGTTTTTTCCTTTAAGTGGACCAGGCTGGACAATTGTTAGCACATCTCTTCTTAGTTTATTAGAGTTCATTCTCTTGTCCTAAAATGGGAGGTTCTGATTTGGAAGATAGTGGAAGTTATCAACTCTTAATATGTTTCAGATTTTTACTAAAACAAATTTTAATAATAATAGAAAGAAGAATAAACTAACATTATTATTATAAATTACTGAGAATGTATTAAGGAATTAAGAAATATTAAATTAATTCCCCTAAATATTATCAGGTATTGATAATGGCATAAATATTAATAATTTATATAAAACTTTATGATTATATAATCCTTTAAATCCATTATTTCACTCAATCCCTATAATAACTCTATAATAGATATAAATATAATTGCACTTATTTTTACCTAAGGGGAAGTGGCAATTCAAAGACATTCATGACTTGCCCAAGGTCACCTAGTTACCAAGTTCAAGTTCTTGGATTTGAAAGCAGTTGTCCTGACTGCAAATCTAATATTTTCCAAATGTAACAGTGTAACAATTTTGATATATTGTATATAAGACTAATGATTTATTTTTGTCAAAATATAATGTCAATAATATAGAAATTTTTAGACTGTAATTCCATAGCATAATGAAAAGAGACTGAAAATAGTCAATTAAAATGTACTTCCTTTGAAGATTTTGAATAAGATCATTAAAAATAATCTTCTCTTCCACATCAGGATTTTCCTTGGATCTCTAGTTTGTTTACAATTCAAAAATCTAAATATTTCTTTAGTGAAAACTTTTCTTAAAGGTTTCTTTGGGCTATATCATCCATATCCCTTAATAATAGAACTTTTGCTAACACTCATGTTGATAGGGGAGAAAAGAGTGAAACTAAAAAAAAATAATGTGCACATATGAATGTTTGTGGTATCCTTTAAATGCCTTATGTTTTTCACATTTTACATTAAATGACATGTATATGTCTTAGCACCAATTCATCTTTTTTAATCTTCATCACAGGCATCTGAGATAACAACTCTAGTTATTATTAATACCATTTTACATATGAAGAAACTGAGTCTTAAATCAGTTAAATGACTTGCCCAGGATCTTGCAACTAATGAGTGGCAGTAGTGTTTAAACCCAGTTGCCTTGAATGTTAAATTACCCAGTATCCTTTCCATTCCTCACTTTCACTTTATCATTCTCTACTGATAACTCCTGGATTTTTATTTTTCTTTTCTTAAGTAGATCAGTAATGCAAAGATACTGGTGCTTTATTTAAATTCAGGACTGTCAGATTATCCTTTTGGTACCTCCCCCTCTCAATAACATGTACCACAAATCAGCTAAAAAGAAAAATATTAAAGGACAGCCCTAGTATCAAATAATTAGTGGCCTACCAGAGGCCATTTACAAATGGACTTCAAAGGAATGATTTTGTTGTAGGTCATTTACGTCCCAAATCAGTTCTGTTTCTACTATATTAAAGTGCTTCAAACAAAAAAGATGATGATAATTATGATGACGATGATGGCGAAAATGATGAAAATTTATATAGTTTTTTTTTTTAATTTGTCCAGTTTTTATATAGTATTTCTTGATTCTCCAAAGGGCCTAGCTTACTTTTACAGATATGGTAGGCATTCAGTGATCATATACTTGGTATATGATGTAGGGATGTGTAGAACAGAATGATAATGAAGGATTGTGCATACAATGGAATTCTATACAGATATTGTGCTATATTACATATACTAAAATGTCTCCCTTAAAGTCCCTGCTTAAGGGGGCAACTGGATAGCTCAGTGGATTGAGAGCCAGGCCTAGAGCCAGGTGGTCCTAGGTTAAAATTTGGCCACATATATGTTGAGCTATGTGACCCTGGGCAAGTCACTTAACCCCCATTGCCTAGCCCTTACCGCTCTTCTGCCTTGGAACCAATACACAATATTGATTCCAAGATGGAAGGTAAGGGTTTAAAAATAAATAAATAAAAATAAATTTTCTGTTCAAATCTCTCATTCAACTAGCTTATGTCTTGACAAAGCTAGATTTTAATTTGATGTATTTTATCACTTTTTATTCTTTCAATATTTCTAGGATCTTTGAATTGAGTAGGATATAACATAAAGAGGTTAAATGGCTTTCTAGGATTAGCTAGCACAGATGTCAATCAATATTTGAATATAATATTTATTGACTGTTCAGTATCGAATCTATTATACTTTCTTGATCCTCCTATTAAAATATAATATATATAAATACTAGCATATATGTGATTATATAGATAGATATAAATATCAACCTATACATATATACATAGGTATAGTTTTGTTTTGTTGTTCAGTCATGTTAGTCACATCCACTCTTTATGATACAGTTTGGAGTTTTCTTGGCAAAGATATTGGAATTGTCTGCTATTAACTTCTCCAGTTCATTTTATAGATAAGGAAACTGAGGCAAACAGGGTTAAGTAACTTGTTCAGTATCACATAATTAGTAAGTTTCTGTGTCCAGATATGAATTCATAAAGATTAATCTTTCTGACCCCAGGCCAAGCACTCTCTCCACTGTGGCACTGAGCTCACTCTATTAGGTATATTTATATATGTTTTTATATAATATATGTGTGGATGTATATGTTTATAAGTATGTATATTGTAAAGATAATTTTAGGGTTGTGACTTAAAATCTAAATTAATTGGTTGCCAGGGAAAATTTCCAAATAAAATAGCCAAGTCAGTCTGGAATTTTATGGTAATTTTAATTAATATAGAGGGAAGGATTTAAGGAGAAAGAGGGAAGAGAATATAGGATTTCTCCCACCTGGCCTGTGCCAGGGGTAGTTCAAGATCTCCTTTGCTAGGTCTCTGAAGGAGATTAGAGGCTTCTAAGAGGATAACATTTGGAAAGTAAAGGATGAAAAACTCAGCCAGAAACTCACCACTGAACCAGACAATATCTCTAGCCATGCCAAGATGCCAAAAAGCACAGCACACTGCCACCAGCCACCTTTCTGCTGCCAAAGGTACCAGAGAGAGGAAGTGAGTCAAATATATAGACCTTTTACTCTTGTGTCCCCTCCTTTAAATTTTCACATCTACCAATCACATTAGAGGCTTTCCTCCAAGACTGCCCATTCTTTAGTTCTCATCTTCTTTGATTAGATTATATCTTTTGAGTTACTTAACACTTCTTTGTTAGTTTACCTTTTGTTAGTTACTTAACCTTTTTGTGATTAATTTAACCTTTATAGTTACTTAATACCTTTTTGTATTAAGATCTTAAAATAGACTTAACTTAGAGCTCTAGCTTCACTATAAAGTAATAACTAAGTACCTTCATTGTTCAATTAGGAGATTATAATTTTATCTTCACCATAAAGCAAGATCTAAGTAGGGTGGAGTAATTTAAAGTTCACAATATGTATATATGTGTATTTCTATAGTTAACATACACACATATAATTATATACATGTGAATACATAATTGTGTACATACACATATGTATGTATGTATATATATATATATATATATATATGCATGTTTTCCAGCCAAATTAATGTTTTAAATCTTTTGTATTCTTAATTAAAGATTGGGTGATAATTTCTAATATTCTGTTCCTTCAATCAAAACAAAAGAATTAATCCTTTCTTCCATTTTGTGTTTATTTCAACAGCAATCCCAGAGTTTGTCATCCATGTCAACATTGCCTTGGAAGCCCTCAGCACAAATTCTATGCACCAGTTTGATGATAGCCAATTTGTGGATGCCTCCAAAAAGGTCTATGATTCTATCCATGATATCCGCTGTGCCGTCATGATGATCAGGGTAAGTGGGCCTTGATTTTCATTGAACTGTTTTTGCCTCTCACCAACTGGACATTCATTGATATTAATAATGTGAGTCAACTGATGAATTCTTTTGCATACTAGATTATGAATTGACAGCAATGGTATGTGACAGAAAGAGTAAACCCAGATTTTGTCCTTTACTTATTCTATACACTATGAATTTTGCAGGGTTTTAGAAGAATAGTAATGAATCTTGACTCCATGTGTGTTCTTTTGTTGTAGATGCTATTGTTGAATGGATGGCCCAATGAGGATACCACTCTAAGTTTTATAGAGTTATTTTACTGATTTCTCTAGTATTAATATCGAAGCTCTTTGATAACAGGGACAATACATTTTTTACTTTCTTGGTATCTCCAGTGTTTAATATCGTCTTGGGAATATATTAAGTACATAATAAATCCACATTGACTCATTCATTGATTGGTTGTTCAAACAGATATAATAGGGGAACATTCAGCAGGGGAATAGAACTCATCAGATAGTTATGTTCTCTAAAGCTTTATCAATCTCATGCACTTTCCCTTTGGGAGAATGAAGCTTTCTATAGGTCCTAGGGAGCTAGCAGGGTTAGCAGAAAAGAAAGACCATTTATGATATTATTTTTGTGCCCTTTGTATTTTCAGATAATTTTAGTCTCAGACCTTACAGAGTACCTAAAACCATTTCTCTTTCTCCTGAGATCCAGACATGATACAAATATGGATGTTTCTCAGTAATATCCAGATGATGAACATAGACCAGAGTGTATGAGTTTTGGGAAACCCATGATTAAGTGTAGTTTGTATGAATGTTGGTTCTGAATCCCACAAGTAATGATTCATGTACAATTATTTTTACAAAGGGGAACTGGAGACCTTGGAAAATGTAAGTGCTTTATCCAAGGTCCTAGGAGTTGCAAGTGGCAAAGTCAGAAATCCAATCTTTGTTCTCTTCCTATCTAGCATTAGTTCCTCTCTATTACTGTGCCAGTGTTCGTTTTATGATTATTTGTCATTATGTGAGATCCCCCTTTGACTCTTGACCCTTCTTCTCTTTTAATTTCAATAGTATGCTATTCCTTTTCCTAAGCCGTGATGCCCCAAACTAACTAGAGTATAATAGATGTGGTTGAATTATGGCATTAACCACTGGATTAGTATATTCTTGTTTCTAACACTTAGCTTCTTTGATAAAGTTAAAGATCACCTTATTTGGTGGGACTGAGGCTAGCATATGAATTACTGATTTCTATTGAGCATACATTCTACTAAAACCTTCTCAAATGAATTTCTATACATCCCCCCCCTCATCATATAAATACTGATTTACATACCACACTGGGGACCATGAGAGGTGGTGTGGCATTTGGGTTAGATTTGATTTTGGAATCAGGGCAGTGGTCTCAAAATAAAAAGGATTCTTGTATACTGGCTATGAAACTCTGACCAAGACTCATAGGACTTAGTTCCTTAGGTAGTATTCTATAGGGATTCTTACTAGGCATTTAGTAACATGTTTTTTAAATGTTTTGGTAATTATATTTATTATAATTAAATTCCTTTAAAACCTTTATGGGGGGCAGCTGGATTGCTCAGTGGGTTGAAAACCAGGCCTGGAGATGGGAGGTCCCAGATTTAACTCTGACCTCAGATACTTCCTAGCTGTGTGACCTTGGGCAAGCCATTTAACCCCCATCACCTAGCTCTTACTACTCTTCTGTCTTGAAACCAATACATCCTGTTGATTCTAAGGAGGTAGGTAAGGATTTAAAAAATAAAATAAAATCCTTTATATTATTTTATATATTGTAAAGCTATATTCTGAGATGTGAGCCATAGACTTTACCAAGCAGATAAGCAGTAAATGATTTTAAAAAATCATTCAGAACTCTTTTCTAGGACTAAAAGTTAAAGAGCTTTGTAATAGGAAATTCCTCCCTGGGATTTCTACAGCTTGCAAATCATAGGACTAGTGGAAACTGGAATAGACTTCCCTGAACACATACTGACCTGTCATGGTAGTCTTTTTTTGTAGGAAGTATGACAAAATGTGTCATTTGAATAAAATGAGAGATTGAAAATATGTATTATATAAATTTTATTTTAAAAATTAAAAATTGTAAAAGTAAACATTATTTTTACAAATTTTCATATTTTCATAGATTTAAAACTATTTTGTATATAGCATATATTTAAATATATATTTATATTTTATGAATTTCATAAAATTCATAATTCAAAAATTTAAAACTTCCTTCCTGAAAATTGCATCAAGTATATATTTTGTAATTTTATAATTTTAAAAATACATTTTATTTTTAAAATAGTTTTTCACCTGTCTTTAATTTTTTTTTTAATTTTCTTTAAATCCGCTGAGCTGTTCATTCAAATATTCTACAAAGAATGCTGTAATAATATCAGTATCTTGGCTGAACTCTAGGTCCCAGCTCAGAGATAAAGGGGGCTCTGGTGCATCTTCATTATATACCTGGGAAATTTTCAGTTGTTGAATACTTAGCAAAAGGTTCTGCCTTTAATATCTTTAAATAAACAGTATGTTTACCCTAATGAGAGTTATCAGAACACTATGAAGAACAGAATTCATGGAAAATATGATGCAATCACAGGCTACCTGAAGTTAGGTTAAAAATAATGAGCTGTTGGGTAAAAAAGAAAAGGTGAGCAGAAAAAATTGAGCAGAGAAATAAAAGTTCCTGTTAAGATTGTTCCTTGCTTCTGAGAATAACTATAGAAGTTTTATAGGATCATATTTATGGAGTCATAATCTTAGAGGCCATTGAGTCAAACTCCACAATTCCTGCAAGTGAGAAAACAAACTTCTGAAAAAGTCAAAGGATTTACCCTGAATCACAATCTCTCCATTGTACCATGATGATTCAATTCAATTTCATTCTGAGTAGCCAAAACCCAGCTTGGACTTGAACAAATATTATCTTTCTGCTCTTCATAATGAAATGATCTAAGAGAGAAGATACTGTTTCAGTTCTTATTTGTATGCTCAGAACATTGCATAATGTGTGCAAATGGTTACTTGATAATTCTTGATCAGTAGATAAATTAATTGATTTTTTTCATAAGACCCATAACATTTATTTCAAAGGAGATATTGATGAACAGGGGACCTCTACCAACAAACTTACTAGGGATCCTATATTCACTCTTCCATCATAAATTTGGACTTTGAGACTAAAAGTTTGAAAAGAGAAGGTTAGAGGTCTTGAGAAGTTATAAGCTCTACAATTTCATGGGAAGTACACTGGATTTCAATGAAAAGAAAACTTGTATTTGAATTCTACTTTTAACACCTTTATAGGTGACCTCATGTAAACCACTTCTCTTCAATTCAGCTTCTTCCTTTGGGGAGAGAGAACAGGAGAGAGAGAGAGAGAGAGAGAGAGAGAGACAGAGACAGAGAGAGAGAGAGAGAGAGAGAGAGAGAGAGAGAGACAGAGAGAGAGAGAGACAGAGAGAGAGAGAGAGACAGAGAGAGAGAGAGAGAGAGACAGAGAGAGAGAGAGACAGAGAGAGAGAGAGAGAGAGAGACAGAGAGAGAGAGAGACAGAGAGAGACAGAGACAGAGAGACAGAGACAGAGAGAGAGACAGAGACAGAGAGAGAGATTTGCTAGATTTCAATTTCATTCCACCTAGTTCCAAAGCCTATATCCCCCTAACTCTTTTACAAAGTTTAATGATGGTTGATAGCTCTTTTGTGAAAAGTGTAAAGATGACCACCTTTACCATTGACAGAGATAGTAGAATCTTAGAATCTTGCTTTTAGATCTGGGTACCAGGTTTTGGGGTGTTCAGGGAGGGGTAGTATCTCTGGTATAAAGGGCTTGTCATGCTCTCTTGGGGCAGCTCTCCAGTCTCAGACCGTCACCTGATACCCAGCTCTCACTTGTGGCTCCCAGTAGCTGTTAGCATGCAGCAGCAGCCGCACCTCGGGCAACGGCTTTGACAGGCTGGTCAAACCTTGTGAGGGTAGCCACTGGGCCATCGACCCCTGGTGAACCAGGGCTTTGCTCACCCCGCATGTGAAGACTGCTTCGGTGGAACAGGCAGAAGAAACCAATAAGAAGGTTCAACGGCTGAGATGGCAATGCAGCAAAGCACTGTGGAGTGCTTAGGGCATGTTGGAGCACAAGACAACATGGCCATCCAATGCAGCTGAGGTACTCTCCAGGTGTAACGACTTTTCATACCACTGGACCCAGGCTTCCAATGCTGAGAGAGTGGAACTGTCTCTGTGAATCAGCTTTTCCACTTAAATCTCCTTCACGCACAAGTATCTTTGTGCACACTCATCTATCCTAACCCCGTCCACCCTCTTCAAGACCTGCGGTGATGGGGGAGTGGTGACGCAACAGGTGGAGGTGACCACTGGCAGTTGTAGTCATGATCCTGCACGTAGGCGGCCCACGGACCAGTGGTCGCTCGACCATGTGGGCAGCAGGGACGTTCGGCTGCATCCTGGGAGACTGAGCAGCCCTCTCTAGGACAGCACTGCTCATCCTAATCAAGGGAGGGGACTAGAAAACGTGTCCCAAACATTGCCTGCCCTACAAACACCTGGTCAGCACACTGTGGCTGGGAGGTCATCCCTTTAAGCAGTAGAAATCAAAGAAAAAGTACAAAGAAACTCCGACTAGGAGCATGGAACATCAGGACATTACTTGACAGAGAGAATACCCCAAGACCTGACAGAAGAACAGCTCTAATCAGTAAAGAACTGGTGCAATATAACATCGACATAGCAGCCTTTAGCAAAACACGCTTACCAGAAGAGGGATCACTCAGCGAACCCACCACTGAATACACCTTCTTCTGGAAAGGTAGAGCCTCAAATGAAGACAGAATCAACGGTGTTGGCCTGGCCATCAAGACCAGTTTGCTCAAACAGCTGCCAGACTTGCCTGTGGGCATCAGCGAGAGGCTCATGAAGATCAGTTTGCCTATCAGCAAAGACCAGTATGCCACAATCATCAGCGCATATACCCCAACACTGACCAGCACAGAGGAGACCATCGAGCAGTTCTCCTCTGACCTGAGTACCATCCTGCACTCAGTGCCCACAAATGACAAGTTGATACTACTGGGAGACTTCAATGCCCGCATTGGCCCGGACCATGAAAGATGGAAAGGAGTGCTCCGCAAACACAGTGTGGGCAAAATGAACAACAATGGCCTACTACTACTCAGCAAATGCTCAGAGTTCGAACTCATCATCACGAACACTGTGTTCAGAATGGAGAACAAATATAAAACAATATGGATGCACCCATGATTAAAACAGTGTCATCTCATTGACTACATCATTGTATGCCGGTGAGACATCCAGGATGTACAGATCACCAGAGCCATGAGAGGAGCTGAATGCTGGACAGACCACTGATTGGTTAGAGTGACTCTTCAAATGCACATTGTGCCTCGCCATCCAAAACATGCCCAGACAGCTCGCGCATGTTACAACGTGAGTCGTCTTAGAGACCCATCTTATTTGCAAACATTCCAGTCCTGCCTGGATGACAAGCTGTCTGCCAAGGGACCACTCACTGGAAGCTCAATTGAGAAATAGAACCAGTTCAGAGACGCAGAAGGAAACATTAAAGGCAGTCCTAGGCCCCGAACAATGCAACCACCAGGACTGGTTCAAGGAGAACAACACTGCTCTTGAAGACCTATTGAGCAAAAAGAACAAAGCCTTTATGGAGTGGCAAAATAACCTAAACTCTGCTCCTAAAAAGGACAGATTCAAGTCTCTCCAAGCCACAGCACAGTGTGAGATCAGGAAGATGCAAGACCGATGGTGGGAAAAAAAGGCAGAAGAAATCCAGCGCTTTGCTGATACGAAAAACTACAAACAATTTTTCAGTGCCCTCAAGACTGTCTATGGGCCATTAAAACCCCCCACCACTCCCTTGCTATCTGCTGACGGTGACACTCTCATAAAAGATAAAAAAGGCATCAGCAACAGGTGGAAAGAACACTTTAGTCAGTTTCTCAACTCACCCTCTTCAGTTGACCAAAGCGCCCTTGACCAGATCCCCCAAAATCACACCATTGAACAACTTGACATCCCTCCTTCAATAGAGGAAGTCCAAATAGCCATTAAACAAATGAGTGCAGGCAAGGCACCCGGTAAAGACGGGATCCCAACCGAGGTGTACAAGGCCTTAAATGGAAAGGTGCTCCAGGCATTCCACATAGTGCTGACCAGCATATGGGAAGAGGAAGACATGCCCCCAGAACTCACAGACGCCTCCATCGTAGCCCTATACAAGAACAAAGGTGCACGAGCAGCCTGTGACAACTATAGTGGCATCTCACTACTCTCCACTGCTGGAAAGCTCCTCGCTCGTGTTATACTCAACAGACTCCTGTCATCTGCTTCAGAGCAGAACCTGCCTGAGTCACAATGTGGAGTCCGACCAGATTGTAGCACCATTGACATGGTCTTCACAGTGAGGCAAATGCAGGAAAAATGCCTTGAGCAGAACCTGAGTCTCTACATTGTCTTCATAGACCTGACAAAGGCATTCGACACAGTGAACTGGGACAAATTGTGGGTGATCCTTAGCAAGCTCTGTTGCCCAGCAAAATTTGTCAAACTGATCCAGCTCTTTCATGTCGACATGACAGGGGAAGTCCTATCTGGTGGAGAGACTTCCGATCGCTTCAACATCTCCAATGGCATGAAACAAGGCTGTATCCTTGCTCTGGTACTATTCAACCTATTTTTCACCCAAGTATTATGACATGCTGTGATGGATCTAGACCTGGGCGTCTACATCAAATACCGACTGGATGGCTCACTATTTGACCTTCGCCGCCTGACTGCAAAAACAAAGACAACAGAGAGACTCATCCTGGAAGCTCTCTTCGCAGATGAATGTGCTCTCATGGCCCACCAAGAAAATCATCTCCAAACCATTGTGGACAGGTTCTCCACTGCAACAAAACTGTTTGGCCTGACTATCAGCCTCAGCAAAACAGAGGTGCTGTTCCAACCGGCACCAGGGAGGCCAACTAACCAGCCGTGCATTACAATTGACAGCACGCAGCTTTCTAACGTCGACACTTTCAAGTACCTGGGCAGCACCATTGCCAACGACGGGTCCCTAGACCACGAGATTAATGCCAGGATCCAAAAGGCCAGCCAGGCACTCGGGCGGCTGAGCTCCAAAGTTCTCCAACACAGAGGTGTAAGCACTGTGATGAATCTCCAAGTGTACAACGCAGTGGTCCTCAGCTCGCTCCTGTACGGTTGTGAGACATGGACACTGAATCGGAAGCACATGAAACAGTTGGAGCAATTCCACCAATGCTCCCTCAGGTCAATCATGAGGATCCAATGGCAGGACCGTATCACCAACCAGGAAGTCCTCAACAGAGCCAGCTCCATCAGCATTGGAGTCATGGTCCTCAAAACCCAGCTACGATGGTCTGGACACGTCATCTGCATGGACCCACAGCGAATACCAAGACAGGTATTCTATGGTGAACTGTCAGCCGGACTCAGGAAACAAGGCCGACCAAAGAAAAGATACAAGGATCAGCTAAAGTCCAACTTGAAGTGGGCTGGCATTACACCAAAGCAACTAGAACTCGCTGCCTCTGTCAGAAGCAGCTGGCGAACCCACATTAACCATGCTGCCACCACCTTTGAAGATGAGCGATGTCAACGTCTTGCCGCTGCGTGTGAATGCCGACACCAGGCCACAACCACACCTCCTGTAACAACTGGCATCCCATGCCCCATGTGCCACAAACTCTGCATCTCAGCCTTTGGACTCATGAGGGTACACCGTAGATGAAACTGCACAAAGACAATAGTCATTCTCAGTCACCGAGAGACTACCACTAACTAACCAGGTTTTAGGTATGACATTGAAAAGTTAGAATAGGTCAATTATGTGGTAAGGTTATTAATATCATATCATATCATAGAAAGATGAAAGGTTGAAGCTGGAGAGGTTTAGCCTGGTGAAATGAGATTTTGAGATTACATGGCAGCTCTCATTTTTAATTAAATATTTGAATGTTACATGGAAGAACAATTATATTTGCTCTGATTGGCTCCAGAGAGCAATACTAGGAATTATGGGTAGAAGTTGCAGTAATGGACTTCATCTGGATATATGGTAAAACAAAACAAAATATAATACCCTAATATAGCTGTCCACAATTTGAATAGATTACTTTGTAAGGATGTGACTTTTCTATCCCTGAAAATATTCAAGCTGATATTGGAGAAATACTTTTTTTCCTTTAAAGCCCTTACCTTCTCTTTTCAAATCAACACTAAATATTGGTTCTGAGGTAAGAGTATAAGTACTTGGCAATTGAGGTCAAGTGACTTGACCAGGGTCACATAGGTAGGAATTATTTTAGGTCAGATTTGAACCTAGGGCTCTCCAGATGTAGTGCTCTAACCAATGAGCAACCTAATTACACCAGAAAAATACTTTTTGAAGACCTGTTGGACTAGATGGCCTCTGAGGCCTCTTTCATGCCTGTAATTATGTTATCCTGTAATATTTTTTGAGCCCTCCTATATAAATAAAATAAGACAAAATAAAATAAAATAAAAGTTTAAAGCTTCACAGGTGTGATCATATGAGTGGTGGGTTTTATGACTCCTGGCCACAACTTTCTCCCTTAGGGGCTCTGCTATAAAAAGAGGCTAAGATGGCTAGTAAGCTCATAACTCGTTTAAGAGGAAAAAATAGCAAAGAAATTGCTTGCTTGCAGGAATGCCAGTAGCAGTGGGTGGAATGACTTGTTTTTTGAGCTGAGCAGAGTAGTTTAGCAAGAAACAGTAAGAGTAACTATTCAGTTTTCCAAATAAAATCCACTGTGGTTCAGTTGACATGCATTAGACTTTCTCTGAGGATGATTGCAAAATTTATACATCCAAATTCATGCCTCTGTGCATTTCCACTTCTGCTTCTTCAGCTTCCTATTCCACCTTTTCATTGGCCATCTCATAGCTATCTCAAATTGGACTCTTCTAAAATGGAACTTAGCATCTTTATCCCTAAAGCTTCCCACCTTCCCTGATTCAGTGGAGGGTATCAATAGCCTCCTGGTCATTCAAGTTGATAACTTTGAAGTCTTAGTCTTTTTTTACCTCCCCTCCCTCCCTTTTCTAATCAATTTCCAATTTCCTTTCTTCTCTATCCCTTCTCTCTTTTCACACCACAACCACCCCATCACTATCAACCTCACATCTCCTAATTGGTCTCTCTATATCCATTTTCTCTTCTTCCCTAATTCATTCTACATAAGCTAGCACCACAATAACAAACCCTTTTGAGGAGCTGGTGATATGAGAAATGTCCTCAGGCACCCATGGAGAGGGGCAGGAAAGCAGCCCATCCCAGCCCCATATCCCTCTGGCTTTCTAGTAACAAGCTTTGGCCACCTCTATGCTAGGGTGATGGCATGTGTAGCCACAGAAAGATCTCTGATTCCTCCCTCTGGCACCAATACCATAGGTTCATCTGCACAGAGCTAGCACATTGATATTTCTCATGCATAGATGTGATGATATCTTTCCTCTGTCCAAATGCCTTCTGGGATTCTATCTTGTTCTCAGTACAAAATGCAAGATCCTCCTTGTTGGTATTGAAATTCCTTCAAAATCTTATACCAATCTATCTTTCCCACCTGGTTATACATTACTGATTCTCTTTATGCTTCACAATACTTTTTAAAATTTCAGCCAAATTTATTTTCTTGCTTACATGATGTTACATTTCTCACTTATACCACTCTGTAATTGTTTCCCATGCCTGGAATGCTCTCCCTTCTCACCTTTTACTCTAAAAAGCTCTAAAATTTTAATTGGCACAACTCAGTTCTGAAAAGAAGCCTTTATTACTTCTCCTAGTTAGTGATTCTTAAAATTTCTTTGTATTCATTGTGAGTATATCTTTTGTTAGAGGCAACATAGAATAGTAAAGAGAATTAAAGTTCTGCCTTTTATATACACTAATGGATGCCCTGGGCAAGTCACTTAAACTCTAAAGGTTCTTGAAGCAATTCTATCAGACTAAGTTACAAAGAACATATTGAACTTTATTGGTAAAAGAATCTCCTTCCTGAAAGTTCTCTATACAAATGAAATCAAAAGTCCTGACCTTTTCCCCCTTGCAAAATCTTAGCAATTCATTCTAGGATGATTTGTCCCCTTATTGTACTGTATTTTTTTAAAACTCTTTTCATCCATAGTAGAATGAATAATAAGTATAAATTCTAAGGCAGAAAAGTGATGGGGTTCATGCAATTAGAATTCAGTGATTTGTCCAGGTCACATAGCTAGGAAGTGCATGAGACTAGTTTTGAACCGAGGGCCTCCAATTTCCAGGCCTGGCAATATATCCATGGAGCCATCTAGTTGCTCCTTAATACTCCTTACATTCTACCCCAAACTGTCTGACTCACTATTCCTTATACACAGTCTTCTAGCTCTATGTCCCTGAATTTGCACAGGATTTCTCCTATGTTTAGAATATACTGTCTCCTCTTCACCTCTTAGTATTACATGCTGCTTTTTAAGAACAATTAAAAGGTAACATTTTGCATAAGGCATATCTGGATACCCCCATTTATTAGAGGGTCAAAACCTATGTTTTTTACCTTGGGCCAACCAGAGGGCATGATGGGTAAAACAATGGGCCTAGAGTCAAAAAGACCTGAATTTGGCCTCTATCATTAACTAACTGTGTGAATCTAGGAAAATCATTTTTTTTGTTTACCTTAATTTCCTCATCTGTTAAATGAGGTTGACAAGGAAATGGAAACTCCTCCAAAACCACAAGCAGGATCACAAAGTGTTAGATATGTCTGAAATGACTCAACAGCAACTTGTAATTATATTTTAAATTATTCATATATATTCAAGTATCCCTGTTAGAGAATAGGTGTTTCTTGAGAACAGGGCTTATTTTATTTTTCTTTTGAAGACTCTAGGTCCAAACACAGTTCCTGGCACATGGTTAATACTCAACAAATGTCCATTTGATTTCATTGAGATAAATTCACTGTTTGCTGAGAAATGTGGAAGCACAGTATGCTTTAACGTTAAATTAGTCTTAAACCCTGAAAACTGTGCATGAGACCGAGGAATCATTTGGTCAGGGGTGAGTAAATGAATAATGACAGACAATTATTTACCCTCATTGAAACTGGATGAGAAAAAACAAAAGATTATAAACATTCTTAATACATGAAAGGAGAAAAGCCAAGTTATATCTATTTCTGTATCTGTATCTATATCTATATCTATTAGCACTCATTATATGATTGTCTCAGCAACATCTTTAAATATTGCCAATAGTTCTATATTATAGAAGTAGCTTACCTTCTCTGGACATCATTTTCCTATAGATTTCAAGCTATCACCTTTAAAATATTGACAAAATCATCCTAGGCATACCATATAATAATAACTCTCTGTACACACAGACACACACACCGACACACTCACAATCAAAAGTGTATTTTCCCCCCTGTAGGAAGGTTAGTTGCTTTTTTGTTTCCTAAATATTCATTGACATACATTTGAAACAATACCAGCAATCTCTCTCTTCATTCCAAGGAATAGAGAACATGGCTAGA
The DNA here is from genome assembly GCF_027887165.1 of Monodelphis domestica. NCBI lineage: Eukaryota > Metazoa > Chordata > Mammalia > Didelphimorphia > Didelphidae > Monodelphis > Monodelphis domestica. Next base: position 27,950,270 of record NC_077227.1, on the reverse strand, counting down.
TTTGAAGTAATGCCAGGACATTGATTCCTTTTGTAAAAAAGTGAGTTGGAGAACAGAAAATAACCTGGGTATGCTTTTGTAAAGCAGCGAAATTGGCTTGATCTTGGGTTTTCCATGAATGTAGCAGGACTGGGTTCACTGCCAAATCCTAGGCTTTGTGGCCACTAATTGGATCACGGATGCAAATATATCTACATCAATGCCATGCTTCTAGAAACCCTTCTTACTAGGTGTTCCATGGAGTTTTCTTTGTTCGTGCCATTTTGTGGAATGCCAGGTATTGATGGGCACTGTGTTCTTTGAAGACAATAACAAACAGAATATAATCATAGTCTTACTCTTGGGCCTTAACCCAAGCTGCTTTGGTCCTTGTATTATGTGTGTAGGACAGAAGGTACTTCAGGATGAAGTCAATGAAAATTCCCCCCATTTTTTTTTTTGCATATTATGCTCCATTATCAGTCAGTCCCTTGATGTTATAAGCACAGGAAGTCATGGAATTATCCCCAAATTTGAAAACTTATAATGTCTTTTATATCATCTTCTATTGCAGGGTTAGAAGAAAGAATCAGATTTAATTAAACCCATAAAATATGGAAGCATACCATAATGGAAATTATTTCTATACTTTAAAAAAGGCAGTAAAATACATTTTAACCAGTTTAGGGTGGTCTCATTTTTTTCCCCTCCAAAAATACAGGTAAAATCAGGGACTATTAGATCAATTTTATTTTCTATAAAAACAGTAATTTGGGAGTGAAATTTCAATGAATCAGATAGAGCACTGGATTTAGAAGCAAAGATATGGTTTCCATTCCTAGATTTCTCAGTCACTCATGTGATTTTAAACAATTCACTTCAGCTCATGGGACCTCTTTCCTCATCTGTAAAATGATAGACTTATCCTTTAAGTTTGTTTCTAACACTAAATATATAACAATAGGATTTTATAATGAATTGTAAGTTTTATTCCTAAACTAAATCTATTAAATTACATGATAAATCAACTTAATTTTGACTTGCGAAATATGGTGGAATAGAGTATTAGCAGGCAGCCAGAAGACACTTGAAAATGTTTGTGAAATGAAAGAAAGGACATACCTCTTAGTATGGTGAAAGCATTCACTTATTTGGATATGGACCCCATCATTTTAAATTTACTGACTTTCTGAACCTTAATTGATTAATTATGTCCTTTATGCCTTTAGTAGGTATGATCTTCAAAAATTAAATTATAGAAAGATTTATTCTACTTTGGTAGAATCATATATGAATCTTACTATCTAATCTATCCAATATGATTTAAGGAAATTATTTTGTTAAAAGAGTTTTAGAAAAGCCTATCTTGCTAAAATCTTGGTGTTGAAAATATTTCTGAAATGTATACATGAGGAAAATGGCTTTGTTTTCTAATTAGTGACATTATATCCTCATTTCCTTATCATGTCTTTCATTTGTTTTGCTTAGTATCCTGGCAGCTGTTAATATTGACCATCATATTCCATTGGTATTAGGTTGACACTTAAATCCTTCAAAAATGATGCTTCTCACTATATAGATTACTTCTACTCAGTTTTATATCTACTAAATGGAACAATATAGCAGATTTATTCCCATGGTATGTCATTCATTCTTTGCCCTTGATGTGAAATTATTAATCACTTAAGGTATACCATAAGTTCCTGAACTCTTTATTGGTCAGTATTTACATTTTGTAGGCCAACTCCAACAATCTGATGTTGTTCTCCATCTAGTTTCATGTCTTGCAGCTACCTGTGTATTGTTACCCTGCCTCTTTCCACCCTTGTTTTCTATTTCTCTAAGAACAATCATTAAATGGGCACTGATATTCTAGAAGATGATAAAGGCAATGATGATAGCTAGAATTAGCAAAGTACTTTACATGGTATGTGAACTAATGTCTTCTGATTCCAAATCTAGTACATATATTATATATCACTATTTTCATGTATTCATTGATTTCAGCAAATAATTGGTGAGAGAGCAAATGAATAAATATCCGTTCATAGCATTTCCCAAGATCAAAATTTCCAAGTCCGACTTCTTTCTATTCTGTTCTGCCTTAGTTTGTCTCTGTTGTTCCATAGGACCTACACATTGTCAAATGCTTTTCAATAAAATATTTCATGTTTTCCTCATTTTTCATTCCTTTGATTCCGTTTTATTGTTTCTTGATTTCTCATGGAAGCAATAGTTTCTTGATAGTCAATTCTGATTTTCAAGGCCCCATTTTCCTCTCTCAGTTTTTTATTCTCCTTTTTTTTATTTTAATTTTAAATATTTTTCAATGTTTACATGATTTATTTTTTTGTTCCTCTCTTCCCTACCCCCTTCCAGAGCTGAAAAAAAACAATTCTATTGGGTTGTATAAATGTTATCACTTGATATCTATTTCCATATTATTCATTTTTCCTATGGAAAAATCTTTTAAAGACTAAATCCCCAAAACATATCCATGTATGTATGCAATAAGTGATGTCTTACGTTCTTCTTTTTCATTTCTACTTCCACAGTTCTTTCTTTCAATGTGGTTAGCATTCTTTCCCATTAAGTCCTTTAGGAGTGTCCTGGCTTGTTACATTGCTATTAGTAGCAAAATCTATTACATTGGATTGTTCCACAATGTTTTACTTTCTGTGTTCAGTGTTCTCCTGGTTCTGCTCACTTCATTCTGCATCAGTTCATTTAGGTTCTCCTTTTTCAGTTGGACCATTTCTCCTTGCATCACTTTCCTTTCTTCTTGCATCATTTTATTTCTCTTCCCTACTTTTCTTCTGCCTCTCTTAATTATTTTTTGAAATATTTTTTGAGCTCTTAGAGAATTTGCATCAAATCCATATTTTTCTTTTGGATTTTGTATGTGTTTCCTTTGCTTTCTGTGTCCCCTTCTGTGTCTATACCTTGTTCTTTGTCTCCATAAAAATTCTTTAGAGTTAGGTACTTTTTTTGTTGTTTGTTCATTTTTCTTATCTAATTATAGGTAGGCTCTGCTTTCTTGGAAGCTAGGTTACCCTCTTAAATTTTAGTTCTTGCTTGGTGTTATCCTCAGCTTATTTTCTGGGTCTGAGGGCTGAAAGCTCTGGGAGCCCCGTCCCCCTGAACATTAATTGACCCTTAAGATGCCAATGGCTTAAGGACTTGCTGTTTAAGCTTTTGATTTGACTCTGACCTTGATCAGACCAGGGGATGATCAAACTCTAGCCCCAAATTAGGCACAAGTTTTTGTTCTTGCTGTGTACTTGATCTAACCAGGCATACCCTTGATTGCCCTGTCTTGGAGCTCTACCCTTACCTTTAGGCAGAAAGATTAGTAATTAGTATTTAGAATTATCAGACACCCCTGACTGTGTTCTACATCCATATCCCAAGCCCAGACTAGAAATCTTGGCTTTGATCGGGGCCCATATGCATTAGCCTACTTCAGCCCAGATTGCCCTGGGCTAGGACTCTCTCTCTCTCTCTCTCTCTCTCTCTCTTTATATATATATATATATATATATATATATATATATATATATATATACACACATATATAGATAGAGATATAGATATAGATATAGAGATAGAGATATATATGTGTGTGTGTATGTATATATATTTTTCCAAGGTATGAAAATTTTTTTTCTATAGATCTATTTTCTTATAGTCTAAGCCCACTGACTATTCCTTTCTTCAAAACCTATAATGGGCTATACTATGATTTCTCAAAAAACTTCTAAAACATAACATTGGAAGTTTTTTTTTTTTTTTTTACAATTTAGGGATGCAAATGGTAATCACTGAGGCAGAGTGAGGCAATGTCTTTTTTAAATAAGAGGTAATATCAACTAAGAAACATCAGTTAATTAATAAATCAAATTAATAAGTCTAATTAAATAATAAGTCTAATTAAATAAATTAAATTAATAAAATCCATGAAATAGTTGATCAATTAATATTTAATTGATCTTCCTACTATATAGCAGATATTATGGTAGGCTATGGAAATACAAAGAAAAAAGTGAAATGCTCTCTACCAATAAAAACCAAGAGTATATTAAGAAAACAACATGTATATCTCTAATTATATATTAAATTCATGTTGCATAAAGTAATTTCTGAGGTCTTGGAATGATCAAACTGATCTCATTTCCTTTTTTGGCAATATTGCTACACTAGTCAATCAAAAGAATACTGTGCATTTGATTGGAATCACATAAGAAAGCTGGATTTTCTGCAAGTTGACCAAGTCTTCTATCATCTTAGAAACACATGAGGTACAAAAACTAATGAAGTTCAGCTATTCTTCCCCATACAGTGTTGAATTTAGAAATTGGACTGTAAGGGGAAATTTTAAGGTTGTGACTTAATCTAATTTTTATTGGTCGCCACAGAATATCCCAAATAAAAATACCCAAGTCACTTGGGAAATTTTATAGTAGTTTAATTAATAAAAAGGGAAGGAATTAAGGAGAAGAGGAAGGAAGTGTTATAGGATTTCTCCCAGTTGGCCTGTGCCAGAGGGGAGTTAAAAGACCTCCGCCATGAGGTCTTTTCAGAAGATTAGAGGCTTTCCTAAGAGAATAGTGTTTTGGAAAGTAAAGGAGAAAAGAATCAGCCTAAACTCTGAGAGAGGTCAGAGAAAATGCCTCACCTGAACTAGGTTACTAAGCTTTCCTAGTAGTGTATCAAGGATTATCATTGCCAAACCCAGAAAATAGCTGCTGCCTCACCAGGATGCCAAGACGCTCAGCACACTGCCACCAGAGCCACCTCTCCGTGAAAAAAGGACCGAGAGAGGAAGTGATGCAAAATATATAAACGGTTTTTACATCACTTTCCTGCATCTCACATGTACCAATGGTAGCTTAAGCTTGACTTAGGACAGCCCAGGGGTTTGTCAGTTGTTTCTGATTTGTCATTTACTAGCACATGTCTGTCATAGGCCATCCTTCTCAATACTTAATCCTTAAGTAGGGGTGTAGACAATCCTGTTCTGTTAGACTAAGCATAGTGGAGTAGATCTAAAGTTCACAGGAGGGAATTCTCTAGTGAAGGTCCCCAGGCATCCTTTTCTAATTTAAAATTCAACTTGGATAAAGAAATAGATGGCATCATTGTTTGTTTGCACATGCAAATAGAAAATGTCTTTCTATCATGGAATCATAGGTACTTTTGGAAAGGAATTCAGAAGTCTTCTAGTCTAACTTATTTTTCAGAAAAGGTAATTGAAGTTCAGGTGTATTAATTGACATGTATAAGATTATAAAGGCAGCTATCATTCAGGATATGTGCAAAATCCTGACAAATGAAAATGATAACCTAATTTTCATTAGTTAAAGAAGATACATCAAGTCTGAAGAGGGTGAAGACTGTGACACCTGCTATCTTTGCAATAAATTAGTAAAGCAATCAAAAATAATTATTAATTGTATACTATGTGAAAGCCACAATTTAGGCACTGGAGAGAAAAATAGGACAGGCAAATGAACATCTTACTTTATATATGAATAGATAAATAAAACATTTATCAAATGCTTACTCTGTGCCAGGTACTGTGTTAAGTTGCTGGAGACACAAATATAACAATAAGATTCTATTTACCCTTGAATAATCTACATTTCAATTAAGGAAGTGTTACATATGAGTGAGCTTGTGGATGAGGAGGAGGGGGAATGTAGAGACAAGAGTTAATCATGCCTTATCCTGCATAAGCCTATAATATACCTAGAGGAGAGAACATATTTCTAAATAGGTAAATGAATAATGGAAAAAAGATAATTTGAGAGTTAAGACCTAACTGGAACTACTTCACTTGGAAGATGGTCCTACATATAAGATGAAGAAAAGTAGGGATTTTAGAAGTTTGAGATGAGAATTAAATGAGAGAAATTCTCTCTTTTTTCATTGAACTAGTTGAACTCTGGAAACCTATCTCTCTGAGAACCACAACTTATTTACCACTAGTTCAGAGCACTGGAATAATAGTAGATGTGCTATTTGAGGGGTTAATGGAAAACTCCAACTAACCAATGGAAAATATCATTTCATTGACTATGTATAAAGTTATGATTGAGCCTCTGTCAACTACAGAATCTTTATTAGCACATATGGACAACCTACTGTTAAATAGCTGCCCTGACTTGAAAACAATGGAGAGAATTACAAAACAAGAAATTGGCCAGGATGCCATCCATTCCAGCTCTTGGCAAGATCACTCTGTTTCTCGACATCTGTTTGGCCTTTGTATAGAATATTAATATGCCTCCTACTTGGTGGTTAGGAGAGCTGCATTCATATAGCTTGAAGAAAATATTTCATTCCAACTTACTCTAGGGTGAGGAATTGCTCTCATCAGCATTACCAGGGAATTGGTATAGCACATAGCAGAGGTTATGATTTGAATAGGAGCCAAATTTGGAATAAAGCCCACATGAAAATAGGCTATAGTAACTCCTGGTTCAGAAAAGCAGTCAGTATGGTTTACTGGAGAGATGACACTGGATGGAATGGTGGCTTTGGAGTCAGATATACCTGGGTTTAAATCCTTCTTCAGATGGTGTCTTTATGTCTATGGGTCTCATTCAGTTAACATTTGTATTTGCATAAAATGGGAATAATAATATTGCTTAACTGATGAGATTATTATAAAAATAATACCAATGGTGTGTGTGTGGGGGGGGGGGCAACTAGGTGGCTAAGTGGACTGTGAGCCAGATCTAGAGATGGAAGGTTGTTGGTTCAAGTATGGTCTTAGATGCTTCCTTTCTGTGTGATCCTGGGCAAGTCACTTAGGTCCCATTGCCTACCCCTTGCTACTCTTCTGCCTAGGAGTCAATACATAGTATTGATTTTATGATGGAAGGTAAGAGTTAAAAAAAAAAAAAAGAATACAAACTAACTCTTGGGCATCTCCACCTAGATATTTCTTAGGTACCTGCTACTTTGTACCCATTAACATTTCCCTAGACATATAATCTCTTTGGGTCTCAGCTTTCTCTGCAGCAAAAATGAGGAGCTCAGACATAGAGGAATTCTGAAGTCCCTTTTAGTGCTAGTTTTTTGATCACATGATCTCCAAGATCCCTTCCAACTCTAACATTCAGTCAATTGGCAAGTACAAATCAGTCACTGGTATAGATGCTAATGATGAAAATATGAAGAATGAACCAATCTTTCCTCTCAAGTCCATCCATTACAATATACTATCTATCACTACATCTATCATCTATCACTACAACCACTGCCACCATCATCTCCTGGATTTGGAGCTAGATGCATTCCATCTCCTCATTTTAGAGATGAGGAAGCTGAGGTTCATAGATTTTAATTGCCTACTCCAGAAACCACACAGTAAGCTTCCAAATCAGGATTTGAACCCAAAACTTCCTGATTGCCAGTATAGGACCAGATCTACTACCTCATGTTTTATTTCATCATCATCATCTTTTTAATGTTCCTCTTTTTCCTACTCTTCTTACTCATCCCCCATTAGCTACCACCTCTTCTTCCTCTTCCTTTCACCTTTTCTTCTTCCTATTGTTCCTTCTCATTTCTTTTACTACTTCCTCTTCCTCCTTCTCTATTGTTTCTGTACCACTGATTGCTCATTTTGGTAATCTCTTGCCTTTTAGGCAACTCTTAGTGTGCAGTAATCAGAAGCAGTGTTCAACTGCTAGGATTCCAAGTAGTCTCACAAGACTGTCTCAGAGCTTCTTGATTACACTTATATTTTATTAAGTTTATATTCTCTTTTATTTTTACCAATACTAATGACATGTGGGGATCTTTATTGTATCTGGGACATGGTGATGTAGAAATTAAACTGAACTAAAACATGTACTTATTTCTACATCTTCGTTCATTTGATTGCTGTTGGAAATGAATTGAACAGAATATTTAGGAAAGGAAAGAATTTAACTTGTTGAACTCTGAGGTCATACCTAGTTCTAAATCTAATTCTGTGATGAACATTTGCAGTACAATTTCTCAGATGACTCTATGACCTTATTATTGCAGTTATTATTGTAGCAGCAAAGGGAATTCCATTTCAAATAATGTTGCTATTATTTGTGATGGTTTTTATTTTTGTCTATCATTATTTATGTTGATGCAGGATTAATGAGTTTTAAAAATATACAGAAAGGACAACTAGATAACTTAGTGAATAGATACGTAGGCTTAGAGATTGGAGCTACTGGGTTTGAATCTAGCCTCAGATGCTTCCTAGCTGTGCAAATCCCTGTGCAAATCATTTAACCACTATTGCCTCATCTTTCCTGCTCTTCTGCCTTGGAACCAATACTCAATAGCAATTCTAAGGTTGAAGGAAAGGGTTACAAACAAACAAATGCTCCCAGAGCAATCAATGTGCAGTCAGATTTCATGTGCCACTAGAGACATGTCCTAATTCACATGACCATGACCAACTAGTTAGTTCTCTTAACATCAGTTTTTTCATTAAAAAAAAGAAAGTGTTTTTTACAGGTTGTGCTCAAAAGTCCCTTCCATGATCTCTAAGGCATGTTTCAAACCAATTGACCCTTGCCTAGTTATTGAAAATATCCATGTATACTTAAAAAAAAAGAGATTTATTTCTTTGTTACATTAAAACATCCAGTTACTTTCCTTCTTTCCCCTTTTCCCATTTACAGATATTATTTGATAAATATATATATATAGCTATGCTTAATTGTTTCTACATATTATATATTTTATTTTAATTCAGTGAAGATACATTGAATGAAGTACATTTGCTGATATATTTTATTATATTAAAATATTTTTCTGCATTCCTGAATGAAAATATGATACAAATAATTTGAAAAACAATTTCTGAGACTTGTGAGAATGTTGATTAGTTGTTTTATTTTTCCTACCAAAGTTGACCTGCAATTTATTTATGAACTTGATCTAGACTTTTACTTTGCAATGTACTATCTCTCTTTATTGCCTTTGAAGGGCATTCTTTTATCACTAGTCACATGAATTTTGTTACTCTTTCAATTATCCCTTCCAATCAGTCTATTGGGTTCCTGAGTTTGCTTCCAATCTCTATTTTTAAAGCTTTGTTTATTTTAGGTTAGGAAATAAGGTTAGTAAAGATAGCATCTGTTCTTTTCAATTGGAACCACTACAATACATCTGCTAACCCAGTAGGTTACTGTGGTTCCTTCAAGGACCTATAGGCATTATAAAGAATATTATTTGTCTTGCCTGACTGGCATGTATTCAAAAGCCCAAAGTGGAAAACGTGACGATGGGGGATAGGATGTTCGAGGCTATGTGAGCTCTATTTTAGACTGAAATGGCATCTTCAAATGGGCCATTTGCTTAGATTCTGTGATTTGCCTTTTGTGATTTGAGTTCATGATTTGGAATGTTAATTGTACATTTCTGGAGGCCCTTATTTTCAATTGAGGAGAATTTTAAGAGAGAAAAGGAAGCCAAACAATAATCTTTGAAAATATACCCTTGAAGTGCCTGAGTATGGAACTGAAACATGTAGGAAGATATTGTGTTTATTGTTTTATTTTTTTTTTTTTTGCTTTCTACCAAAACCTTTTCTTGTTTTGATATCAGGAATTCCTGTTGAGAAAACTCCCTCTATCAATGAAGAAGAACAAGTGCTCTGCAACACAAACTTTTAGAGTGTTGTCTTGGTAACTGGGAAGTTAACTGATACTCCTAGGATCACATAGCAGCTGTGTGTCATTGGCAAAATCTGAATCTAGTATTCTCAATTCTGAGGCCAGTTCTCTGTTCCCTAAGCTGCTGTTAGTACTATATAGAAGGAATAATGAAAAATTTTAGGATGTGTTTTTTAACTTTTTGGAAAGCTCATTAGAAACTATAGTTGTTCCTTGTAATCACACTAGTAGTTAATCTTCTCATACTTCTTTAAGATTGGCTGATTATTTTCAATGTATCATCTCATTTGATACAAGAAACTTGGGGATTTGGTGCTGTTCCCCCTTCCCCCCCCCCCCCCCGTATAGAGGAGAAAACTGAAGTTCAGAGACATTGTCATTCTTCCAACAAGATAGATTTAATAAGTTTCTTGGGAACAATTCAAATTCAGATACACCTTTAACTCCAATATTCCATTCCCCATGACAGAGATTGATACAAGGTTAATAATAGTAGGTCACAAATTACTCTTCAGATATTAAATTTCTATAATGTTCTCTTCGTTATACTTATTTGCTCCTCATTATCCCATGTACTTTCCAAGTTTATTGTTTTTTTTTTTAAATTTTCCTGCTCATTGCTTCTTATGGTACAGTTATATTCCATCATAATCACAAACCATGATTTGTCTCACCATTCCCCAACTGATGGACATCCTCTCAATTTCCAGTTCTTTGCTACCACAAAGGGAGCTGGTATAAATATTTTGAAACATATAGTTTCTTTTCCTTTTTCCCTGATCTCTTTGGGAAACAGATCCAACAACTGTATATTGCTAGGTCTAAGAGAATATCCACTTTTATAACTCTCTGGGTATTATTCAAAATTGATCTCCAAAATGGTTGTATAAGTTCACAGTTCCATCAATGGTGTATTATTTGGCTTATTTTTTCACATCACCTCTAATATTTGTCATTTTAACTAATATGACAGGTGTGAGATGATATCTGGTAATTGTTTTCGTGTGCATTTCTCTAATCAATAGTGGGTTAGAGGGTTAGAGTTTTTTAAAATTTTATTTATTTGATTAATTTAGAGCTTTTTTCCAGAATTACAAAAATCATGTTCTTTCCCTCCCCTCTCCCCCCAACCCCTTCCATATCTGACACACAATTCCACTGGGTTTTACATGTGTCTTTGTTCAAGAACTATTTACATATTATTGATATTTGCATATTTTTATATAATTATATATGACTTTGATTTATTCATCTAGAAATGGTCCATTGAACTATTTTTGCCCATTTATCATTTGGGGGACAGCTCTTAGTCTTATAAGTTTAATAAATATCTTTCTATATTTTAGACATGAGACCTCTATTTGAGAGGCTGTCTATAATTTTTTTTTCTATTTTAGTATTTCTTGCCATGTCATGTAGTCACTAGCTTCCATTTGGCCAATTATAATTTTTAAAGAGTTATTTTCTTCAGTGATATTTTAGACCTCTCTTATCAAACTGTTAATTGTCTTTTCATAATTACATTGCATCATTCTTATTCTTTTCACATTTTTTCCTCTACCACTCTTATTTGTTTTTTTTTAATTTTTCTAATTAAACGTGTTTTTTTTTTAATTTGCTTCCAATTATATTGCAGTTTTTGTCCAATCTGCCCTTTTTCCCCCTTTCAGGCTTTGATTGTAGATGTTTCTTCTTTCATTGCCTTCTTCTTAGTTTATGTTTTAACCTTGTCTGTCACCATAGTCACTTCTAGTATTCAGGTTATTTTATTGTTGTTTGTTCATTTTACCAGATTATTTCTCGATTTTGATTTTATATTTTAGTTGGTGTCTGTTTATCTCTGAGCATGAGGGGTTGTTTTTCCTGACCTTCTGTCTTTTTTCTGGTTCTGCTGCTTTTACAGCTCATTGGGTATCTATGATTTTTCAGTGTTTCCAAAATGATGTGATCTGGGCAGGTGTTTGGACACTTCCCCCTGATCTGTGCTCTGCTTCTTACATAGATAGAATACTTGCTCCCTCATGACTGTAGCCTCTCTTCTCCACCTTGGAATTGTAACCCAGAACTGGGTAATGTGCAACAGAGCTGCCAATTGGCACTAATCCTGTAACCAGTGATATTAGAGTTGTCTCCTGTGATCTTTTTCTGACCAGGTGTTCAGTCTCCTTACTATGCTTGGATATTTAACTTCTTCATTGACTGCTGCCCCACAGCCTACAGTTATTACCACTTCCAATGAGCTATGCAGTGCTTGCAACCAGTTTTTGTCCCAATATCCACAGACCCCTCTTTCCTCCTGATGCACCTAGATGAAAATTGCTAAATGTGTTTTTTGTTCTGCACTGAGTATTTTATTTCACACATTTAAAAAACAAAAACAAAAACAAAAACCTTACCTTCTATCTTAGAATCAATGTTGTGTATTGGTTCTAAGGAAGAAAAGGAGTAAAGGCTAAGTGATTTGCCCAGAGTCAATGGGCAAATGTCTGAAGCTAGATATGAACTCAGATCCTCCCCACTCAAGGCCTGCCCCCCTCCATCCACTGTGATACCTATTTACCACATATAATTTTTAAAAAAAATTATTGCAGAGAAGTGTGTTGGAAAGAGTTTGGCAAAACAATGACATAATTGTTCCATCTTAGCTCTACCTTCAAGAATTATTTAAAAGGATGAGATAGAAAGATATTCATCCAATCTATTGGCCAGGATGTTAAAAATTCTGTTTTTCTTTCAAATTAACATAAAAAATTCATTCTACTCTCTCTTCTTTTGTCATGTGTTTTCCTTTACAAGTTTCATTCAATTTACCAATTATCTACTGGACATCTCTAACTGAATTTCTCATAGATATCTTAAGTTTAATATGTTCAAATTATTTTTTTCCTCAAAAATTTATCTCCTTTCCAAACTTTCTCATCTACACCACTAACCCCACCATTCTTCCAGTAAAGCCATGTTTGCAATCTTGTAGTGTTTCTTAGGTTTTCCTCTCTTATTATAATTAGTTATGAAGTCTTATAATATCGAACAGCACAACATTTCCTTGTTGACCACTTTCTTTACTAAAAAAATTCCTCATCCTAATCCAGGTCCCAATAATGTATTACAGTACTTTCATAATGGAGGTGTTCATGGCTTCTAGTTTCTATCTAGTCCAAGTAATTTTCCATATAGTGGTTACATTAGTCCTTACAACTTTAATATAAGTGACATAACTTAGGTTTTTTTTTAACAAATTATCACCAAAAAGGGTTTTCTGCCCTAACCATACCTTGTATTTCTGCCTGATGCCTCTTTTTTTCTCTACTGATATTTCTCTGACATCCTTGAATATAAACTTTGTCTCAGAACTTGAAAGCCATAGCCTTCCAAGTTTCCAAGCTGATTTGTAGCTCTCTTTCTAGCACATCAGGGTATGTCTTATGCTCAAATAGAGTATTTGAGGGGCTTTGATGAATAATCACTTGTGCTTCCTGATCTGAGTCATGACTTCTAAGATCATGACTCCAAAATTACCTGAGCTACTCTGAAGCATTACACTAGACATTTTAGAGCAATTCAACTTCTCCCTTCCTTTCATGGCCTTCCATCATACTTTACTTGCCCCAGAAATGTATCACTTGCCTGTCTAGGCTCTATTTTGGGGGAGATCAGTGGATAGTCTGGTAATCTTATCTTTGATGTAATTATAATCATTAAGTTTAACCCTAAAGAAGAGATTAAAAATCTACTTCTCTTATGCTGTTAGAAAGGTGGAAGAGATTTAATGTAAAAGCTAACATACCCTGACAGAATGACTTAACATATCAATTGGTTTTGCTAAGTTGGTACAAGGAAAAGCAACAAATAAGAAAGATATAGTTATACAAACATGGCATCATGAATCTAGACTTTATGCACCACACTGTTTTCTGTCATTTTCATCATCATCATTATCTTCATTATTATAGTATCATGGTAAAGAATATTATGTACCACACTGTTCTTCATCATTATCAACATAATCATTATTGTATCATGGTATCACACAATTATAAATTATAATACAATAGTTTTAGAACTGCAAAGGAAATAAGAAATCATCTGATCCAATCTGTTCATTTTAAGGAAGAGGAAACCGAGGCCTTGAAAAGTAGAAGTAACTTCCCTAAGATCACACAGTTATTAAGTGTCATCTTTAGGATTAGAATCCATTTCCATTGCACATTATATGTTTAGAAAAAAGTCCATAATTCAAACTAGGAAAGATGGTGAAGCAAGGCAAGAAAATCAAAGGGATAGAGCATGTACCGATTAAATTCTTCTGATCAGGGAAAACAAAGCAAAATAAAACAATAACAATAAAAACAAAACAACATTTCTACCCATTATTAGCATTTAGAACAATGACCTGAGGACGATCAGGTGACAGAATGTCTATAGCACAGCCCATATTTCCTGGTTTGACACTTGTAAATGTATTTGGGATTCAGCAGAGGAAAAAACCTTCCATGAAATTTCAAGCAGCGAGACTGACTTGTGCTGCCCTGAAATTACATGGGAATTGTGCAATCAAAAGCTGGGGTGCACCTTTGAGACTATCCCCCCTTGGCGGAAAGCAAAATGAGCTTTCTTTTCATCTGTTCAAAATCAACTTTCCTTCCTTTTGTTATTACTGTGGGAGTGGATGTAGGAAGAGTATTTGAGCATCTTGTCAGCTGGAGGTGACTTATGTGTGCCAAAATGAACATTCAGAAATCAACAGCCAAACAAATCCAAAAGGAGGAGCAGAAAGAGTTTAGGAAGATGAACCTGGATAAATATTTCACTTTGGTATAAATGGTATGCTGTTCTCTGAGAGCCACATGAGCTGTTCATGAGGAAAAATGGAAATTGGAAATAAGTCTCATGCTGGGATTTTAATATTTTAATTAAAAATCTGGAAAGTTTTCATCTTCAGATTTCCCCCATGTTCTCCATCCTTCCACAGTTTCATTTTACATTTACATATGTGTATATGCATATTTATAATTTATTTATTATTTTTATTATTTATATATATTTATTATTATTAATTTATAATATAATACACACAGTTTTGGGCACATGAATAAATATGTACACACACATATCTCTTTGAAAGAGTGACTAGAGATGCCTTTGCTAGACATGAATTCAAATTCTACTTTGACAAAACTGGCTATATGAGACTGTGTATACCAAACATACATCTAGGACTATAGAATGCATTGCAAGTGTCAATCTTCACTGGCAAAGTTCTTTATTGAGATTTTCCTATATAAGTAGGATGATAGATCCAGTCTAAAATACATAATGAATGTATACATCTATGCACACATATACATATGTAAATATGTACATTCAGATTTTGAGAACTGTATTGATAGTTAACTAGATGACAGATGACAGATATAGATACAAAGATAGAGATAAAGAATTGTCTAACTATCTCTATAGTTCTATATCTATCGATAGTGTTATTTATATGTTTAGTACTATATGACTCTTTAGGACCCTAAGGATCACAGCATGGGGTTTTCTTGACAAAGATACTAGAGAGGTTTGGCATTTCCTTCTCTAGGGGATTAAAGGAAGTAGAGGTTAAGTGACTTCTCCAGGGTCAAAAAGCTAGCAAGGATTTGAACTGAGGTTTTCCTGACTACTCCAGATCTAATACTCTATATACACTGAGTCACCAAACTGATTTCATCTATCATTATATCAATAGATTATCTCTCTCTCCCCACATACATACATACATGTATATTCCATTGTAATTTACATATGAGTACACACACATATCACCCATGTGTACATATATGGAAACATATATAGAAACAATGTATGCATGTATATATATTTTAAAAAAAAATCTGTATAGTATGCACATGTGAGATAAACACATTTTACTGAAGTGGAAACTAAACTAAGGCCTGCATGTGTAAGTGACTTGTTCAAGGCTGCAAAAAGAATCAAGTTATAGAGTGAAATTTGACCTCAATCTTTCTGACTATACTCTGTCTTTCTACTGTGTTATATACTGTTTTGGTTGTATTAGACACTTAGCAAATAGCCTGAAAACATTTGTCATGTCATAGTTTCTCCGTGGTTTTGCTTACCCAGACTGGTTCTCCCCAGTGAGTCTAGAAGCAGCCAAAGGGTAGAAGCTTGCCTGGCTTTTCTTTTTGTCATTTGCACTATGTCTATTGCAGTGCTCTTCATACAGGTGATGAGCCTTCAGTGTCCAGCCATATAATATTTAGTTTTACCAACGTTGTTAAATGGTTCTCTGCAGGCTTTCTGAAAACCCAGGCTCCGCAAGCCTTTAGGATGCCCTTGTCAGTGTCAGATTCCTTTCAGTAACCCCTTCATCACAATGCAGTCATTTCGCCAATACTCACTCTGCTTCCACCTAATTGGGCGTCTGTACAATTTTAGCAATGGAACATTGGGGCTTGGAATCTGGAAGAAATTAACTCATACCTGTGTAACTCTGGGCTAGATACTTAACCTCTCTGAAATGAAAGTAATTTCTTAGAATTTATTTATTTACTAGAGGGCTTTTCTGAGGAAATCATAACTATATATTCATTCATATAAAGCTATATATCTATAAAGACAGATATATCATATATATGTATGCTGCATTCTATGTAGAGCAATATATTAATTCATAATTATATTTGTGTATGCACACTACATTTTTTTCCTCTTACTCCCTACAGAAATTTTTCCAAATCATTGCTTTCCTTCTCAAACTCTCATTCCTTCTATTCACCTAAGGATTTTGCTTTTACTTTATTGGAAAAATTGAAGTCTATTGGTATTAACTTCTTGTTCTTCTCTTCATTCTGAAATGGCTTACCTATCCTCTCTATTTCTCCAGTGCTGAATGTTTGCCTTTCTCCTTACCAATATCAACCATAATTGATGTGTCCTCACTCCCAGCCCCTTTCTAACTTCTCCAGAAAATCATTCCATCAACCAATCACCCTGCCCCTTGAATCTTCCACCTCTCCTTATTCATGAGCCCCTTCCCAATGGCCTTGGAATAGGGCCTGACTATACAAAGTACTTTATACATTTTTGTTCCATAACATTCACAAAATAAAATAATCTTACTTGCCTTGGTAATCCCAACAAATTACTAGATTATAATATCTCTCTTCCATTCTTATCTAAACCCCAAGACAGGAGAGGGATCTTGCTACATTCATTGACATTTTTTATCCTCTTATTTACTTCTCAGCACTTAATATTCCAGTTTATCACACAATTAAAACTGACCTTATCACTCAACTGAAACTGCTCTCTAAAAAGTTTCTAATGATATCTTAATTGACAAATTCTTTTTTATTCCTGCCTCAACATTTTTTTTTCATTTTTAACCCTTTCAACCCCATAACCTATGAGCAATTCCAGTGAGTTTTTCCATACATCATTGATCCAGACCTTTTTCCATATTATTATTTGCAATAGAGTGATCATTTAAAGCCAGCATCCCTAATCATATCCCCATTGAACCATGTGATCACTCATATGTTTTTCTTCTGTGTTTTTATTCCAACAGTTCTTTCTCTGGATGTGGATAGCATTCTTTCTTACAAGTCCCTCAGAATTGTCCTGGATCATTGCATTGCCACTAATGGAGAAGTCCATTACATTCGATTATGTCACAGTGTATCCATCTCTGTGTACATTGTTCTCCTGGTTCTGCTCCTTTCACTCTTCATCCATTCCTGGAGTTAATTTCAGTTCACATGGAATCCCTCCAGTTCATTATTCCTTTGAGCACAATAGTATTCCATCACCAAAAGATATCACAATTTGTTCAGCCATTCCCCAATTGAAGGGCATCCCCTCATTTTCCAGTTTTTTGCCACCACAAAGAGCATGCTTATGAATATTTTTGTACACATATTTTCCCCTATTATTGCTTTGGAGCATAAACACAGCAGTAGTATGACTGGATCAAAGGGTAGGCAGTCTTTTAAGCCCTTTGGGCATAGTTCCAAATTGCCTTCCAGAATGGATGGATTAATTCCCAACTCCACCATCAATGCATTAGTGTCCCAATTTTACCTCATCCCCTCCAACATTTATTATTTTCCTTTGCTGTTATATTGGCCAATCTGCTAGGTGTGAAGTGGTACCTGAGTTGTTTTGATTTGCATTTTCTCTAATTATAATAGATTTAAAATACTTTTTCATGTGCTTATTAATAGTTTTGATTTCTTAACTGCCTATTCATGTCCCTTGACCATTTATCAATTCTTCCCTAACTTTTTGATCTCTCTGCCATATTATATACTATTGATCTCTGTTTCTGCAAGGTTACTTCTAGGAATTTCCAGGAATTTCTCATTCTCCCCTTTCCCATCTGAGAACTGTTTCTCAGTCTCCTTTCCTAATTCATTATAGTCAAACCATATTATATCCTCTAACCACATCAATACCTCAAGACACTATACTGTGCCATTTCTCCTGCTATTTCTCTAATGTTGGCCTGATTAACTTCCAAGGATTTATTTACCATTTCTAAGCAGATGACTGCCCTTTCTATATATTCAGCCCCAGGATTTCCCTGAAACTTTAGTCTTTCCTCAGCTACTCTCTATTATACATTTCAAACTGGATAACCTGAAGATATTTCATAACCAATATATGCAAATCAGTACTCATCTTTCCTTTAAAAAAATCCCCCCTTTTCTTAATTTCATTATTTCTGTTAAAAGGCTCTACTATTTTCCCCCTCCTAGTCATTCTTCTTGGTTTATAACCTCGGGGTTATCATTGGTCCTTTGCTCTCCTTGCTTCCATGAACCTATCAGTTGTAAAATCTTGGAAACAGATGTAGTTATGTGTCTCCTCTGAGACACACCTATGAGTCTTTATCGCGTCCCATATAAACACTTCTACTTGGAATTGAAAGTGTTTCACAACCTGTCCACAACCTGTATTTCCAGTTTCATTTGATATTATTGTCTGTTCTACTCTCCATGATGCATTCAAACAATAGTTTTCTCTGTCTCATACTCAATGCTAAGTTTCTTCCCTGGGTGTGTTTTTTGCCCTGCTTTGCCCATTGCTAGGTATTCTTTCTTCCCCTTCAATGCACAGAATTCATCTCTTTCTTCAAGGATTGAACAAAGTATAATTACTTCCTCTTGCTGTAATGAAGTCCATCATCTGGTGAAGTTACCCAAATTAAAGCCCTTCTGCATAGGAGAGAAGAATCAAACTTTATATCAAACACCAGACCCAAGCCTCACAAATGATCACATGATGGCAACCATCTTATATTGGATTCCAACTGATCTCTCTAGGGCCTCCTGTTATTAGGGTAGGAAACTGAATTTGTTTCCTACATATTCTAACATTTGAAAATACATTTTTAGCTTGCATTCATTAAGGGAAGTCAATTTGCTACTTTGGGGGAAAGGAGCTTGGGGTGAGTAGAGGAAAGAAAAGTGAGCTTTTTTTTCTCTGTAATTACAAAACCATCTCCTTTCTCAAGGTAGTTAGCCCTCCAAATGGACTTAAATCAAATACATACTTATGGATAATTGGATGATAATTGCTAATGTATTTGCTTTGGTTTTACAGAGAATATCAAGTATGGGGAGGAGGAAAAAACCGACAGTGTTTATTAATCTAAAATATACACCCATCCTCAGACAGTGCATTTGTCCTTGGCCTTTTATTCAGTAAAATGTGTGTGCCAACTGAAACCACTAATTACATTGTGTGGATGGAGTGAAGAAGATAATGAGGAAAAACACAGTGTTCACATCATCAGGAGCCAAGAGGTCAAGCTCTGTTTTGTATCAGTCTATATCTTTGTGGCTTCCTATTGTGTTGGGGTCATCTTGTGTTTTGTGTGTTTTTTTAAGGTTCTTGTATTTTTGTGTGTTTTTTTTTTCCCTAAGATGTTGCCAAATGATTCATGACTATTGGATATTGGGGAGATTTCTATGATGAAATGAGAAGAAAAATTATTAGTGATCAAATTACTCTTAAGAAGAACCCATTGTGGAAGGGGAAAACTATAAAGAAAAACTGTATATTGAAAAACAGAAAATATAAATTTTTGTATCATTTAAATACTCTTTTATAATTCTCATGATAATATTTCTCATTTCCTTTAGTGGCCAATTTTTTTGTGATAGCACAAATATATTCAGAACAATAGAGCCCCAAATAAAGATTTATTCAGTGGATCTGAGTTCAAATCTTTCATCTTACAATTGCTACTTTTTTATGCCTTAGTTTTGTCATCTGTAAAATGAGGGATTTGAACTACGGTACCTCCTACTAACCTTCTTACTTTAAATTTTTAAAGAATAAAATAATCATTTAGAGATTTTGGGAATAGTCTAATATTAAAAAAAACTTGAATTATTTTCCAGCTGAAACATTTTTCCATAAATTATAGGACTCTAAGCTCCTTAGACGTCATCTAATCCACCTATTTTTTGCATTAACTTGATCATTTCTCTGGTGTGCAGTTTCAGGATCAATTCGTTTGGAGTCAGAGAATCTGCTCTTGTATCTAGACTTTATTTTATTGTATCTGTTGACCCTGGGCATATGATGTTATAAACCCTCCTTGAGCCTCCATTATCTCATTCTTAAAATGACTTGCTTGAATTAGCTGAGTTTTGAGGCAAGTTCCATTCTAAATTGCATGATTTTCTGTTGCATCCTTCATTTGGCATGTCATATCAGTGTAAACAAACAGGTATGAATTACATCAGTGTCAGAAGCTTACTTCAATAGTTTTCAAAAACAAGGAAAAACATTCCTCCCTTTGTTTTGTGGTTTTAGAGAATAGAATTTCAGATTTGAATTGTTGCTCAATGACCAAGAAACTTCATCTCCCTAGTCTGGTTGTTTTCATTGGTTGTACCTCATGGCTGAATTACTCTCATTCCACAGCTATGTGTCCTCCTGGGCTTCCTTCAAGTCCTAAATTAAATCCCTACCTACAATAGGAACACTTTCCTAGTGCCCCTTAGTTTACATGTCTTCCCTCTGTTGATTATTTTCAATTTACGTGATCTATAACTTGTTTGGAAATAGAATGTTTTCATGTCATTTCCCCAATTAGACTGTGATGTCTCTGAGAGCAAGGACTGCCATTTACCTTTCTCTATATCTCCAGGGCTAAGCACAGTGCCTAGCACATTATCCATACCTAAAATAATTCCTGTACAATTTATCTGACAGGTGGTCATCTAGCCTTTACTTTATGCCTCTTAGTAAGAAGGAATCTGCTATAACCAACGATATCTCATCCCTCTTCACTTTAGATCTATTTTGGGGAAAGTTTCCCCCCTACTTTCTTCTATATCTGTCTCTTTGCAGTTTTTAACCACTGCTGCAGGTCTGATCAACTGAACTTGAGCAGAATAATTCTAATCTCACTTCTGCATGACAGCCTTTCAGCTGTTTTAGGCAAGCTATCATGACCCTTGTGATTCTTTTCTTTTACAGGAGAAAAAAAAAAGCTAAATCCAGGCTAAATATCCTCAATTACTACAACTGGAATTAAAATGATTTGATCTCTAGAGCATCACCATTCTGGCTGTCCTTTTCTGTATATACTCCAACTTATTAATATCTTCATTAAAAAGTCATTGCAGTACAGACGAAAAGGCCCTTGGATTTGAATCATAGAACATAGTTTGAATCCTGTCACTAACATAAAAACCTGTCAGAACTGAGGCCAATCACTTGCCCTCCAAAGGCTCAGTTTCCTCATCTGTGAAATGATGGTTGGACTAGACGGCCTCAAAGACTTCTATCATCTTTAAAACTATGATCCTGTGACTTATTCAAGCCTCTCTTTTATCTGTGAAGTGACTGAATTGAGCAAAATGACCCATGTCTTCTAGCTCCAAATTTAGATCCAATGGCTTCTATCAATTATAATTTTCAATTCACAAAATGAAGGAATTTTACAAGATGATCATGTAAAAAATGTCAGCATTATTATATGAAAGTCAGATGGGATATAAGCTTCTGATACATGCTTATGTAGAATAGATATTATATATAAACATATATATAATACACATGTATGTAAACATACACATACATATAGAATATAGACATAAATTATGTGTTCTATATTTATATATATTAATTATAATTAATGCACACATATATATTTTTGCCCCTTTTTCCTTCCAGATTAATTTTGTTATTATTATTTTCTAGGTCTAAGAACTAATTTTGAAGTAATTTTTTGGTATGGCATGAATAGATAAATTAATTCCAGTAGGGCCGCCATTTTCATTATATTGACTTGGCCTATCCATGAGAAATTAATATTTTTTTCCAATTGTTTAAGTCTGACTAGTTGTGTGAAAAATGTTTCATAATTTTTTGTATATGTGTTTGTATAGTTTCTGGGTTGTTTTTTTTTTTGTAAGTATACTCCGAGGTATTTTATATTGCCTACAGTTATTTGAAATGGAATTGTCTTTTCTATCTCTTGCTGTTGAACTTCATTGGTGGTAAATAGAAATGGGAATGTTTCATGTGGGTTTATTTTGTATCCTGCAACTTCACTAAAATGGTTAGTTTATATATATATATATATATATATATATATATATATATATATATATATATAAATTTACATATTTTGTGTTCATATATATATATGTCCATATCTATCTCTAGAGAGAGAGAATAAGCTCTGTGATAGTAAGTCGTTTTATTTTTTAATTTGATTTTGTTTTTGTATCCGTAGCACTTAGTTCATCTTGTCAAACGGCACATTCTTCCTCAGAGGTTCATATATATTTCCTTGAAGACTCAACTCTTATGTTGATTAAGCCTAGAGTATTAAAATGTAGTTTAAGAAATTGTGGGCATTTCAGCTCACAAACAAGGATAGAAATCATAATTCCCCCAAAACAGAAAATTCTCAAAGTATCTACAGTACATGTGGAATTCAACCTGTATAGCTTCTGACTGTAATCCAGCAAGACACATCTTGTCTTTGTCAGACCTATGCCAAAATGGGAGATGACTAGGGCACAGGTTTATGGGAAGGAGGATCCATGCACACAGACAGATATGATGCTGAGGACAGCACTGAAGGCTATGGCTCACACAAATGTGCATAGGGGAATCAGGACTGAGCAATAAAGGCAGCTTAGTGACAATCCTGCTAAACTCTTCTCTCTTGGGTTTGTCTAAGATCCTGAGTAGGCAGTAAGTAAGTAAGTAAGTAAGTAAGTAGGTTTGTGAGCCTCTGAGCTCTTAGGAGGAGGGGGAGGAAGGGTGCTTTGATCTCTCCAAGCCAGAATGAGGGAAAGTAGAAAGCAGACTCACCACCTAGGCGTCATCCTTCACTGATTACTTTCTTAACTTCCATATTCAACGTGTTGCCAAGGTATGTTGATTTTGCCTTTGCAACATTTCTCTCTTTTGGTTATTTTGCCCTCTGATATTATCACCATCCCTATTCAGACTCCTCACACGTGGACTCTGATAATAGACTTGCTGTTTGGTCTGCCTGCTATGTCTTTCTCCACTCCAGTTCATCCTCCACTCAGCAATCAAAGAGGTCTTAAAGTTCAGATCTGACCGTTTCACACAGACTCCTTTTAATAAACTGTAGCAAAGCCATATCACCTCCAGAATCACATTAAAAATTATAGAACTTCACCTCATGTTCTTTGTTATCCAGTAACACCAATTATTTTGTTGTTCCTCAAACAAGACACTTCATCTCTCAAGTCTAAATATTCTCATTGGCTCTCCCTCATGGCTGCAATGCTTTCCTTCCATATCTATGCCTCCTGACTTCCTTTGAGTCCTAGATAAAAATCCTACTTCCTACAGGAAGGCTTTCTTGATCTCACTTACTTTAAGTGCCTTCTCTCTTTTGATTATTTCTCCTTTGAGCTGGCATATAGCTTGCTTGTAAATAGATGTTTGCATGTTTTCTCCCCATCAGACTGTGATGTCTTTGAGAGCAGGTTCTTTTGAGACATTTCTTTATATACCCAGGACTTACCACAGTGCCTGGGACATAGAAGGTGTTTAATAAATGTCTAATTGACTTGCTGGCTAGCTGACCATCTCCAAAATAAATACAATAAAAGAACTAATGCTAAAAGAAACAAACAAATCCAACAACAGCAAAACAGAAATCATTCCCTGACTGCCTTTCAGAACAGAGATATGTATATATAGATAATGGAGGAGATGATGAGGCTAAGGTTAAAGCTACATACCGAGGAACTGGTAATTTTATCTGAATGTGGGAGTGGGTGGGAAATGAGGGTAATTCTCAATACGTGATTTTCATGCAGGTGAAGGAACTTCCTCCAATGCATATTACTACTTATTTTAGGATGTTCTGTTTATAGTCCTGCCTTGGGACACTACAAGATTAAACAACTTGCCCAGTTATCCATAACCAGTATGGGTCAGAAGTATTTTGATGACAGGATTTTCTAGAATGGAATGGAAGAAACCATGGGTTTTCTGTGTGTTATTTTTTGCTATGCAGCCACATCTAATTTCATACATTTTTATTTTTGTTCCTCCTTCCTCTTCCTTTATCCCACTTCTTTGATAAGGCTAAACCAGAGACTAGCAGAGTATCAGACTCCCAAAGTCAAAGACAGATTAGGAAATGGAAAAGAAAAAAAAAACAAAACCTCTCTCTTCCTCTGAAATACAATAAACGTGTTCCAATGTTTCCAGTTGACCAGTGCTCAGTATAGCATCTCTACATACTTTTTGTAAACTATTAAATAATTATACAAATTACTTCATATTGAGCAACCGATGTTATCCATAGAGGTATACTTTGGATGCTTCTCTATGTGCTGAATGATGTTTATATCTGATCCAGATCATGATATGTGGATTCAAGATTTTAATTAATTTTATTCTATATAATACATTGAATATTGATATATGTTATGTAGGTATTACACCTATACATACATGTGCTTATGTGTGTGTCTGTAGAGTCTGGGCCAGAAAGTACACTTTTTATTGTATTATAATCAAATCTCAGTGACACAAACATTTATATATGTATATATGTATATATGCATATATGTATAAAGCAGTGAGATTTAATGATAGTATAATCTCACAGCAATGTAGTCAGAATGGTTTTATAGTCCAGAAAGAAAACTCACTTTATTATATTAATACCCCAGTGCTGTGTTTGCTCATGTAATGTAGATAGATGAGAGAGGGAGAGAAAGAAGGAATAATTATTGGGGTTAGATGACAAGCATAAATTCACAGTTAGTCAGTCACCCTGGTTTCACGGTTTCCTCCAGCATCACTTTTGTGCTCATGAGTGGGAGAGAGAGAGACATAATGGAAGTGATCAAACAAGAAAATTATGGAGATATTAGAAAGTTGTGGGACAGAGAAGGATTAAAGCCGAGGGGCAAGTGCCCTCAAAATGGCTCATGATTACATGAAGATTATAAAGAGTAAGAAGGGAAATTCGTATTTCACTGATAAATGGAGAGATCATTGAAGGAGAAAGTGACCTGGGCAAGATGATGGAGGGAGGCAGTAGAGATCTGGGGGTATATAGGATGGCAAAAGTGATGCTAGAAGAAGTGGAAAATGTAGTCAGAGGAGTCTACTTACTTTGTATCATGAATGGGTTTATAGTTTATTATTCACACCAGCAATCAACTTGCTTTAGTACATCAAATAATGACAACTGATCTTTTTCCTGTGCGAATTCCACTCACCTGAGTAATTTCAGCTATTAATCACATGTTTTAGGGTTAGGTCTCAGGCTAGAAAGATTTTAAATTATGCTGTGGATTTAAAATGTTTTGCAAACCTTAACATATTGATACATTTCAACTGTTTTTGTAGTCACTAACTAAATATTGAAATCTTCAAGTTTATATTTCCCCCAAAATTTTAGATTTGATTCATTTGAGATCTGATCAGGTGGGAATAAGAGCATTCCCTTCAAGAATTCAATTCATTTCAGTTGAGTTAAATACACATTAAATGACCACATGAAGACTTACATGGTCTACGTCAGTTCTGATTGTTGGGGGTACAGCCAAGAGACTAATGAGACAAGAGTGAGGTGGTATAGCAAAGCTTTATTAGAGGAATGGAGGTGTAAAGAGGGAAGAGATGGAAGGAGCCATTAGAGAGAAAAGCTGCAGGCCAGAATAGGTTGCTGTGGAATCCCATCTGAGTGGGGGAGGGGAATGGAGGAAAGCAACAATGAGGGGGGAGATCAGCACCAGTAAAGATGGCTGCCAAATCTCCATCCAATTGGAGTTGGGTCCAGCCTTTTATAGTCAGGGATCAGGTAATCTGAATTGCTTCTATTGGTCAAGGTGAGCTTAATTGAGCTGTTTATTGGATGGTCTTTCATGTGGGAGGTCATTTGTCCAAGCCTGCCAGGAAAGTCCTAGTGTTTTGCCAGGTCTTACTGAGAGAGGTGCTGGGGATGAGGGCTGTTAGTTTCAGCAGGGGTTGGGGGAAGGGGAGTTTCAGTCCCATGGTCTATTATTACAGTACAAAGAGAGCATGCCTTTAAGCCAGGAAGACCTGTGTTCAAGTCCTTCTGACAGATACTGACTACATAGAGTTGGGCAACTCATTTCACTTGATGGTACTCTAGACAATTCTTTAAGACTAGAAACTGAAGATAATGATGTCACAATGCATTGGCCAAGAGGGTTGCCTCATCTGTGATTTCTATCAATGGAATCATAGGGCCTATCCCTAATTTACCCTCTAGGAAAGTTCTTATGATGAAAGAAAAAAGTGGATATAACTCCTGCCCTCAGGGAGTATGTATTCTACTGGGGCAGAATGTGCATGTATATATATATATATATACATATATATATATATATATATTCAAGGGGAAGAAAACAGCTACTTCATAGCATCTGAAGTACATCAAGGCAAGCCCCTTCAGATATCTCATAGTATGACTCCCTGTAGGAGGGAGTAGAGAGGTTTTATAGTGTGAGGGAATTCCTGTTTGTGCAACATGTTGATTTTGATTGGTGATTGCTTTATAAGAAAATACAGATGAGCCTGGCATGGGAATGGAGAAGCTTTCCAAAGGATTTATTGTTATTAAAAAAAAGGAGGGGGATGAGTATGCAGACCATATGTCCTTGATCCAGGAGATTGACCTTTATTCCACTTCATAAGGAACCCATATAGTTAGCCTAGAGAGAACAATAATGGAATGTGACAAGTAGATTTTCCAGCATCATAAAGAAGGACACAGTTAAATCCAGTTAACTCAGATCACTTTGTAAGTTTCCTTTTTATCCTGCCGTTTCAGAAATTGCCACGAGCCCTCCTATGGTATTTGTTTCCCAAGGAGGACTTAACCCCACATGTTTGCAGAGCTGTAATTATTTTGTCTGAAGCACCTAAGCTCCATTTAGCTGAGTGTGACTGCAGTCTACAGATTCCATCAGGGACTCTTTCTTTCTTCTGCTTAGTAAGCACATGGGGCTTGTGTCTTTGTGCAGGCAGCCAGGGAGTGTGGTATTGTCTGAACCTCCACTGGCTGGCTGCATGCCAGGAACTCAGGAGTGAAAGCTGCTAACATCTTTTTTCTTATCACATTGGTCCAAGAAGGCTGCTTAATACAATGCACAGAAATACACATGTCCTTTCAAAAGCCCGCAGCTCCCATTGTTCCTCAGTCAAGGCTTTTTTATACAAAACAACTGGCATCCACTGAGACTCCAGTCTTTTTTTATTTCCAAACTGAAATGGTTATTTCTTTAACTCTGCCTGAGATTCCACCACTCATGACGCTTGGGAATTCTGCCTCTTTCAAATGTCTACTTTCTGTTGTCTTCTGTCCATTCTCACAGCCGACACCCTTGCGCAAATCTTAATCACCTAGCCCCTGAACTTTGGATCTCCCTGTCACAAGGCAAGTCTGCTCTGCCTCACATGCAACTGACTAAATAATCTCGCCCTAAATGCAGTAAATGCAATATTGGACTTAGAATCAAGATAACATCACTTCTTACATTGCCTCAGACACCTCATACTAGCATTCTGGACAGGTTAATCTTCACCTCTGGTTTCCCCATCTGTAAACTGGGGATAATACTATTAATCCTCATAGCACTGTGAGATAAGTTCTATTATTATCCCCTTTTCAAATTAAGATTATAAGAACTTTTAAAAGATTTAATTACTTATGCATGCACTAAGAAATTTGGAATTACCTATATAATTGCAAGCCACCATCATGATCATGATCATGATCAACATCCTTACATTGTTCTCATTGTGCAAAACCTTCAGTGGCTCCCTAGTGACTCCAGGATCAAATACTAATCCTACACTAATATTTAGAATTGTTTTCACTTATTTTTCTACAGTACTGTTGGGGTCAGTATGACCCAAGGAGAAGGGAGTTTTGTATAATTTTCTCAGAGATGTTTCTGTGATTTGTGGAAGGCCTGATTTAAGCAAGCATGAGATTGTTATTTGGGATGAAGTCTGGCACCTTTGATTGTTTGTTTTCTGGAGAAAACCCTTGAAATGTTTGGGAGATTGGTACTACCTTTTCTTTCTTTCTTTTTCTTTTCTTGTTTGGGTGATTGGTACTACCTTTTCTTTCCTCTCCTCTCCTCTCCTCTCCTCTCCTCTCCTCTCCTCTCCTCTCCTCTCCTCTCCTCTCCTCTCCTCTCCTCTCCTCTCCTCTCCTTTGCTTTCCTTTGCTTTGCTTCTTTCTCTTCTGTCCATTCTCACAGCTGACACCCTTGCACAAATCTTAATCACCTAGCCCCTGAACTTTGGATCTCCCAGTCACAAGGTAAGTATTTTCTTTTCTTTTCAACTCTTACTTTCCATCTTGGAATCAATACTGTGGATTGGTTCCAAGGCAGAAGAGTAGTAAGGTCTAGGCAATGGGGGTTATGTGACTTGCCCAGGGTCACACAGCTGGGAAGTGTCTGAGGCCAGATTTGAACCTAGGACCTCCCCTCTCTAGACCTGGCTCTCAATCCACTGAGCTACCAAGCTGTCCCTGGCACTACCTTTTCTTAAATGATATTTTGTGGATAATGACATGATATAATGCTATAATGATTTAGTACTCTACTCTCTATAAAAATCTGACATTTTGGTGTAATAAACAATGTTTTGTTAATTCTCTCACCTGGCCTCAACTTTATTCACTTCAGTGTTTAGACCCTGATAAAAGGCCCAGATCTGGTACTCTACTTTTTTTCCCTACTTTGCTTACTCCATGAACTGGCCTACTAACTCTTCTGGAATATCATATAGTTTTTTTATTCTGTGAAATGTGCTGCTTTTTTTGCTTAGAATTTGTGTGTATTTCTTTAAAATGCTGATGAAATTTAAAGAAAGCCTTAACTTTAGTTATTTTAGGTATAATTTCCTTTTTTATCCCAAATTAGTCCTTCTGTGTAAGAAGGAAAATAAACTTTACTAATACACCCTTTAGATCTTCCTATTTTGGGATAGTATTGTGCTGACAGCAACAAATTCCAGAATACTACAGGGACTCCTCAGGAAGTTTCATGGAAACTCAAAAGCTAGTCTTAACCATCTACAAAGCAAAAGGGAAAAAAAGACCCTAGATTTAAATGTGAATTTGGATTAAGGGATTCATTCCTGTGGACAGATTTTGATCAGGTGCTACAGATAAAGCCTAATATGGTCCTTTCCCCCACAATGGGCATAAATAAACTGCAGAATGTCATCAAGGATGACTTATATATATATATATATATATATATAAATTACCATGAAAGAAACCATTAGGATAGAGAGGGAAAGGGATTGGATGGGGCATGTAAGCAAGAGTCAGATATAAGAGATGCACAGGGCATGGATAACCAGGTAATATTAAAACACTCAAAGGAGGACTGCAAACATTATTATAAGAACCTCAATGAATCTTTGGAGAAGACCATGGACTTAAAATCCTCAGGAAGAAAAGACATGCATGAATTAGAGGTAGACCTAAAATTGAAAAGGAGATGAGAAACTACCTAAACTGAACCTCTTATTTGATAGTTGAGACCCTGAGACACAAAGAAGTTATGTGGAACACAGGTAGTAAAGAGCAGTCAGGATTCAAACTCAGATCTCTTGACTCCAAGTTCATCACTCTCAGTTTAGCATTCTTTCTTCTATATAGTTCTTTTCTTCCCCCATGAATCCCAAGTGCTCACTGATCTACAAAGGGGATGAATTCTGCCTATATTTGAATTCCAGTATGTTTTTATGACTTTACAACTGGTAATTCTTTGTCTATAGTAGAGAGAGCAATGGAAATTCAGGAATCTTTTTAAACTTGAATCTGAGTCAATAAAATTTTTTCTGGTCTTTCATATCCTAAATTGAGATCTTACTCATCATTTTTTCTTTTGTGTTTCTGACCATGTGTTTCAGATACTATGGTTGAGATTCAAAATTATATTGTCCTTCCAGGTTTTGTACTTGATTTGTTGTCTTTTGTTCTGTAAGTATTCTTCCATTCTTGCCTTTTCATTACACTTGGTGTCTTTAAGGATACTATTCCATTGTATGAAGATCATGGGAACAGGCATACTTTTTAAATGCTGAGTGCACTTAGTAGTCAAGTTCACAATGTTTTGTGATATTTTGTAATATTTAAAATCAGATAATATGACCACATGGAAAAATAATAGAAAAAGAATTACCCTTGGAAATCACATCTATCCTGTTTTTTTTTTTTTATTCTCTCAGTTGAGAGACAATCTAAGATTATTTTTAAACATGTCAGGAGGAGCAATATGGAGAACACATGAAGGTTCTATTGCAATTCTATTGCAATTTTCTTTCTCAAACAACTAAGATAACTGCATGCTGAGGGCTTTTGATGGAAAACTTATTTGCTGTTCTCTTCCATTCTTCACCCAGTCTAGATATAATTTAGTTTGTTTCTGTGGAATATAATTCATTTGACCTGGATGCCATCAGATGGCTTAGGAAGTTTAGGGCTAGAACTCTAACTGAAGCAAAGGTTCATTAAATTATGATAATTGGTGACATGACTCCAAGGGAAATAAACATTAGCTATATTGGAATGAGATTTTACACATACAGACATATACATACTTATACACACATACATATACATAAATTCAAAATAGTGATTATTACAAAAATGTATGCATAAAATATTTGTTAACTCAACATTGAATAAAAGAACATATAGAAGATATATATCTGTATATTGTGCCTAAAGGATCACAGAGTCATAAATAATATGGAGTTAATGAGACTTTGCCCCTTGGTTCCTGCAATCTGATATGAAAAAATATAAAAAAAAAAACAATGTGCAAGGTACTATATTAAATGTTAAAGACAGAAATACAAAATTAAACAGTGAATATATGGATATATACACATGCATACACATATATGCATATTTATATATGACAAAAAAAGGATATATTTTGATCCTTCGCAATGGAAATCACAGGGACTGAGAATGAAATCACAACACAATCATTACATATAACCTTTCTTTTAATTTGTTTTCTGCCATGGGCAGGGGTCCAGCCTCACTTGTGACTCCAGGGTTCCCGACTGGTGGCAAATGATCAGTCAACAAAAATAACAAACAAAAGACAGCTTAATCATAACAGTCATGGGATTTCTTTGCATCTGACAGCTGCTCCGCCATGCCCATGCCTGGGATTTTATTTTTATAACTATTTTCTTGGCATGCAGATTACATTACCTAACACACATGATCAAAGAGAGATAATTGGAAAAGTGATACATTAAATTTTAACAAATCGCTTGATTAATATTCTATATTTTTGTATTGTGATTACAGACAGAATACAAGATAAATGATTTCATCACAGGTGGGTTAATTTTCTCATTACCCTGTGAGAAGTTTTGAGGTTATAAACAATCAAGGAAAATTACTTATTACTCTTAATAAAATGGAATAATTAATCATCAGTTCTTAAAAGACAATTCAACAATCATATCATTAAGGTTGAGGGGTATTGGGAACATAATTCAAATTTAAACTGCTCATTTTTCAGGGTTCTTACTAGGGAGTTCCTGAGTTACTGATTTGTGTAATAGAGTCACTTAGGCATATTGAAGCTTGATGTACTTGTACTTATTGCTTGGGCATCTGTGATTGATTTGTGTGCTGGCTTCATGAGACTAGGTTTCTGTGAGTGGGGAAGTTCTTGGGCTTGGCCTGTAGCTGCGGTTTTGCTGAGAATTATGTACCTAAGTAAAAGTTAACCCATGATAGTCTTTTTGGGATTGGGTTTAAGGGTCTGATCTTTTGATGATGTTTTAGGGAACAAGTACAAGTGTTTTACTCTTGCATTATTTCTTTTGAGACTAGGGGGAATAATAATCATGTCAATTCATAGGTAATGGACATTGAAGAAAGAGGATAAAGGGGATGTAAAGGGGATAGAGTGGGCAGTCACATCTCGCCAAGTACCACTCTGTCGTCTCCCCAGCTACCACGCGTGACTCTGTCAAGGCGTCATGGGCCAATTACCCCCAGCAGTTTTCTAATTAAGAAACATTTATTTTCTCTCTTTCTCACCAATCTGGCAGGGACAGAACAGGGGAAAGGTGATGAGAATAAAACTATGCTAAGTTAAGTCAAAGCAATTTTCACTCTGGCCATGCCAAAAAATGTGTTTTTCCAAATGTTGACTTTATCACTTCTTTCGATGGCGATGGATCATATTCTTAATTACTGGTCTACTAGAATATTATTTGGTCATTGCATTGATCAGGGATGTTAAATATTTTCAAAGTGTTACTTTCTAAAATGTTGTTATGATATACATATATTGTCCTGTTTCTGCTTTCTTGCCTCTTTAATATATTTTTTTAAACTCTTACCTTCCATCTTAGGCTTGATATTAAGTATAGGATTTAAGAAGAGTGACAAGGGCTAGGCAAACTGTATTGTGTCTTCCCTAGGGTCATTTAGTTAGGAGTATGTGAGGCCAATTTTGAACCCAGGACATCCCATCTCAAGGCCTGGCTCTATCCGCTAAGCCATCTAGCTACCCCAGTTCATAAAAGTCTTTTTGGTTTTGTATCATAACAATGATTATATGGATGGTTTCAGATATATACTCTTTCCAGGAAGGGGACTTTTGATCGGGTGACTTTTTCTAGAAAAAGAGATAGAAATCAGATGGGAATGGAGGGAAGGTAGCCATCCACTAATATGGAAATAAGATAGTTGTAGTGAAGTATGGTCAATCAGGTGTCAAGCTAAATATGGAATCAGCATCAATCCCATAGTTTATCCTATCCCCATAATAACACTTCAAGGCAAGTTATTATCCCATTTTACAGAGGAAGGAACTGGGGCTCTGAGGAATGAAGTGGTTTGCCTAAAATCACAGAAATGATAAGTATCTGAGTTGAAATTGTAATTTTTCTTCCTTCAGGTTCAATATGCTATCTACTGTACATGGTTATGTTACTTCAGTGGGGACCAGTATGATGTCCCCTAGGAGGTCACATGTTCTCCCACAATAAACATTTGAATATTCTCTTGAGTCACTGGGTTCTTAATGACAATGAGGTAGTAGAAATTCTTTTGAACTTTGAGAGTTCTAATTGGAAAGTTGCAGGAACCCAAGATAAGTAATTTTATGTGTTTAAGACTCAGTATCTTTATCTATACCACAGAGATAATGATATTTTCTTTATTTCTCCCTGGGTCTATTATGATAAAAGGGCTTTGCAAAGCCTTTTCCTCCAATAGAAATATGAGCCATTATCAGCAAAAGAATCATCCTCCTCCCTATAATCAATGCAGCAGTGAATAATAACTAGGTCAAATTGACATAGTTCTTTAAGGTTCACTAAGGGCTGTAATCATTGCCTCCACTTGTCCTTACTGTAAGCCCAGGATGTAGGTGCTCCTAATATCCCCATTTTGCAGATGGAAAAACTGAGGATATAGTGGCTAAGTGACTTATTCAGGGTCACAGAGCTAATAAGACTCTGATAATATATTTGAATTAAAGTCTTTCTGACTCCACGTCTAGTTTTCTATCCACTGGGTCACCTCACTGACTTGAAAAGACAATGATCAGAATATGAATAAGCCTACATTTCTGTGTGTAGTGTGTATGTGTGATGTGCTTCTCTTGAGAGTCTTACACCTTGAAAAGAATTCATAAATACAGATGGGTTGTTCCCTCACTAGCTGCCCAATGACATCTGTACTCTGGTCCAGTAGAAGCTTTGTCATTATTTTCTACTGTGTCTTTTCAGCAGAAAAAATATTCCCAGGCTTACTGATAAATGCCTGATCTTGCCTGTGTAATAGTATTTCTGGGTAAGTCATCTCCTCTGGTGATCAATTACTTATGAATAGTCCAAAGGAAAGCCATTGACATGTTTCAAGTCTGTTCCATCTTCCTTGTCTATGTTTGAAAAGCTACTCTATTACTGAACCCTCTATCTTGTCCCCTTTCATCCATCTCTTTCTCTTCAACCTAGACATGAGAAACTCAGATCATTAGCAGTTTTTCACCTTGGCCTTAGACTATCCTCCATATGGAAATATTAAAACCATCAGTGGGCTGTAAAAATTGGACCATGATAAAAAAAAAACACATTCTCAATATTCCTTCCCCACATTTTTTCATTACTTGTTTCTGAGAAGTTCACTGATGCTGGCAGAAAGGTACATTGTGTCTGGGAAAATCATTTTCACAGCAAGTACAAATTAGGTCTGCCTAGACTGTTATGTATGTGTTTTAGTGGCTAAGGAAGATGGCAGAAATATATACACACATGTGTAAATATATATATGCTAACATAAGTCCATAATATGTTCACATTATGCTATGTACAATGATCTATGATTATCTGACATAACAATATACATAATATATATATATGCATGTAATCAGTCATTTGTATTTTGCCTCCTTTATTTCACCCCTTTGATCTAATTAATGTTGCCATTAGATTGTGGGTTATTTGAAAGCCAGAAGAGTCTTTTCTTTCTTTTGTAACCCCAGTGCTTGGTATAGTGCCTGGCACATACCAAAAAATGCTTAATAAATGTTAATCAGTTGTTGGATTGATTGTAATAAAAATGAGATAACAGAAACTCATATTAATTGTTTGATTATTTATTTCTTCATTATCAAATCAGAAATTAATACAATATTTGTAATTAGATCATGTGCATAGGATCATAGATTTACAGTAAAATGGAAATTTTATAATAAAATATCAGAAATTGAAAATCAAAATGTGATGACTGGAAGGGGCAGAGAAAATAGAATAAAAAAAATAGAACAAGGAGGGGAGTTAGAACAAAGAATGTCAGAAGTGGAAAGGATCCTACAACAAGGAATGTTAAAGCTATAAAATAGAATCCTGAGGCCCGTCATAAAGGAACTGAATAGCAGTAAGAAAAAATATGCTAGTCACGTGTTGAGAGCAAGGAATAATAGGTGAACAGCTGGATCTTTTCTGCTTCCCTGCAGATGTCAAGAGAAAACATGGATGACTTCAACATACTGGGTATATCCATGGTGGCAACATTTGGGAAGCACATTGACAGAAGTTGCACATTTATTTATTTATTGGAACAAGTGAGATGGGCAGACCTTTATTAGAGGAGTATTATTTTTTTTTTGGAAAATTTTATTTAATTAGTCAATTTAGAGGATTATTCCTTGGTTACAAGAATCACATTCTTTCCCTCCCCTACACCCACTCCGTCCTGTAGCCAATGCACAATTCCACTGGTTTTACATGTGTCCTTGATTAGAACCTATTTCCATGTTGTTGATGTTTGCACTAGGATGATCATTTAGACTCTTCATCCCCAATCATATCCCCTCAACTCATGAAACCAAGCAATTCTTTTTCTCATGTGTTTCTACTCCCACAGTTTTTCCTCTGAATGTGGATAGTATTCTTTCACCTAAATCCCTCTGAGTAGTTCAGTATCACTGTATTGCCAGTAATGGAGAAGTCCGTTACATTCAATGTACCACAATGTATCAGTCTCTGTGTACAATGTTCTCCTGGTTCTGCTCCTCTCATTCTGCATCAATTCGTGGAAGTCATTCCAGTTCACATAGAATTCCTCCAGTTCATTTTTCCTTTCAGTACAATAGTATTCCATCACCAACATATTCCACAATTTGCTCAGTCATTCCCCAATTGGTGGATATCGCCTCATTTTCCAATTTTTTGCCAGGCAGTCTTTTAGTGCCCTTTGGGAATAGTTCCAAATTGCCTTCCAGAATGGTTGGATCAATTCACAACTCCACCATCAATGTATTAATGTCCCAACTTTTCCACATTCCTTCCAGCATTCATTACTTTCTACTTTCCTTTGTTGTCATGTTAGCCAATCTGCTAGGTGTGAGGTGATAACTCAGAATTGTTTTGATTTGCATATCTCTGATTATGAAAGCTTTTCATGTTCTTATTAATAGTTTTGATTTCTTTATTGGAAAATTGGCTATTCATGCCCCTTGCCCATTTATCAATTGGAGAATAGCTTGATTTTTTGCACAATTGATTTAGGTCTTTATAATTTTGAGTAATTAGACCTCGGTCAGAGGATTTTGTTATGAAGATGTTTTCCCAATTTGTTGTTTCCCTGATGATTTTGGTTGCATTGGTTTTGTTACAAAACCTTTTTAATTTAATGTAATCAAAATTATTTATTTTACATTTTGTGATTTTTTCTAACTCTTGCTTGGTCTTAAAATCTTTCCTTTCCCAAAGATCTGACATGTATACTATTATGTGTTCACCTAATTTACTTATTGTTTCTTTCTTTATATTCAAGTCATTCACCTATTCTGAGTTTATCTTGGTGTAGGGTATGAGATGTTGATCTAATCTGTGCCATACTATCTTCCAATTTTCCCATCAGTTTTTATCAAATAGTGGATTTTTGTCTCTAAAGCTGGAATCTTTGGGTTTATCATAGACTTTCTTGCTAAGGTCACTTATAACCAACATGCATATCGTGGAAAAGCCTTTGGGGGACGTCCTCTGGCTTACACACCTTTTGAACATCTACAGATAGATTTCATAACGATGCCAAAGGCTGGACGTTATAAATATTGTCTAGTAATTGTAGATCAACTAACCAGATGGCTGGAAGCATTTCCTACGACCCGAGCCACAGCAGATTTTGTTGCAAAGATACTTTTAAAGGAAATTATTCCTCGTTTTGGCCTGCCAGCACGTATTGACTCCGATAGAGGGAGTCATTTTACCAATTCTGTCTTAAACCAAATATATTCTTGCTTGGGGATAACTCCAAAATTCCATGTTCCATATCACCCCCAGAGCTCAGGCCAAGTGGAGAGGATGAATAAAGAACTTAAGACTATGATTGGCAAATTATACACTGAGACCCATTTAAAATGGCCTGAAATTCTCCCTCTGGCCCTATTTTATCTTAGAAGCAGGCCTAGAGGAGACTTACATATTTCACCATTTGAGATGCTTTTTGGATATCCGCCTATACAGGCTAAGCCTTTCTCCCCGGCTTATACATCGCTATTAGGTGGAGATACTACTATTGCTTCCTATATACAGGAGTTACAGCACAAACTACATGAATTTCATGAATCCAGAGCTGCAGTACAAGCTGGACCATTAGACTTTTCTCTGCATGACCTGAACCCAGGAGATAAAGTTTATATCAAGAATTTCAAGTGAACTGGAGCAACTCAACCTTCATGGGAAGGACCATTCCAAATATTATTAACTACTCCAACATCTATAAAGATTGGAGAAAGAGACTCTTGGATTCACTGCTCAGATGTGAAGAAAGCATCTTCTGCTGAGACTGATTGACTCTATCCTATCATATGAATTGTGACTATATCTTATCATATGAATTGGAGATAATAATCCATAGACAAATGGATGCTGTTTTTTCAAGAAAATATTGAATTACTGATTTTTTTCCTTAATTTTATTATTTCTTTTCTTTTTCAATCAGAATATTTGATTTTTTTCTCATTTTTTTGTACTGAAGGTATACATAATTAATATTAATATTATTTTTTTCCTGCAGTAATACAAGTTAATATATATACTCTTGCTATAATATCAATATATGCCTAAAAGCTTTAAACTATGGGAACCTGCCATTTATTGATAAAATATTATAGGACTGTGATTAATGTTTGTGTCTGATTCCAGGAAAAGGGATAAAAACAAGGAGCACAGACTAAACCTGGATAGTGCCAATAGAGCACACAAGAAATATTAAAGTGAGACTCGAGGTTGCGACACTTAACTTATGTTTAAGTCGTAGGACTTCCTTGTATCTACACTCTTTACAAAGTACTCAAACAAGTACAAAGCTTGACTATCATGCTGGCTCCTTATATCCCTGAGGGAAAAAAAATCAGATGAGGGAATGACATTTCCCCATCAAAATAGAATTCTAATTCTTTTCTTCTTATATTATGGCAACTTCCTGTAGTCTTGGCTACAAATGGCTAAGTGAAATATTACTGCATTCTGTCCTACATACTTGTGGGATAGAAATTACTTTAAACTGGACCTATACAAGGCCTATTTTGAATTTTTCTTATGTTTTTGATTATTTTTCTATTCTTTTGATAATTGACACATACACCCCCATAACTGAACATTGCATTCTGAGCTAAACTTGATATATATTTTAATACTTACTTCAGGGGGGATTTAAAATCTAAGAATTTTTTTTTATTTTTGAATTTTTTTTGTTTGAGATTGTATTTTTATAAAAATCCAAGAATTTTGAATTTTGTTTAAGATTTTACTGTTATAAAAAATCAAAGATCTTAATTCTGTTTGAGAAAAGATCTTCAAGAAAGAATCTTGAAACTTTTATATCCAGAGAATGAACTGTTGCAGAAAGATGCCAAAAACCTACACTTCATCAAGAAGATCAAGAATGAACTTTGGATATGATTGATTGGACTGGACTTTTGATTGAACATTTATTGTAATTGTACACATTTATGCCAAAAGGGACTGCCCGTAATTTGGCTTTCTGTCAATGCAGCTAGCAAAACATTGGTTTTGCTTTCTTTTCTTTTCTATTTCCTCTCTCACTATTCTAATTCTCTTAAAACAAATTGAATATTGTGTATATTTATAGTTAGAATTGAATTCAGAATACAAAATTGAGAATGTTGTTTGATCAATGGGGAGACTGGTCTCCCATGATCATCAGGAGGGATTGTAAACCTTAAAATTTCTTAGACTTATGAATGTTGGAACTTTCCCAATGGGAAATTTCATAGTTGGAAAAATTTCCTACTGATAGTAAGAACTCTATTGGAATGTGAAACTCCTTGGCATGGGAGGATCCTTCTCCTCCCTACTTAAGACTACTTTAGGACAGAAACCTTTTGCTAAACAATGGAAAGGGCTTTGACCTATGCTTAAGCATAGAACAGGAAGTTCTTTGAGTCATGATTGATTTTAGAATTGATACAATAGAGATACTTGGAATGACAGAACCAGGTCATGGAACTTACAATCTCCACCCTAATCAGAGTAACAGTATTTAGGAAGTGCAGCAGCAAAGATCAAGATTTAATTATTTGAGAATATGACCTTCAACAGACATGTGCAAAGGAAACAGACCTCTGGGCGGTCCTGGGTTAAGCTAGAGCCACCATTGGCACAGGGGAGACATCGACAGTGATTGGTAGATGTGAGAACTGAGGGGAGGGGACTTAGATGGTTTCCTAAAAGATAGCGGGGGTCTGAGGAGAGGAGGAGGAGGTTTGGCTCTGAGAGGTTTTGCTCTGAAGGAGTCTGAGAGGAGAGAGGTCCTGGACGGAGAGCTCTTGGAGAGGTCTGAGAGGAGGGCTTGCTCTGAAGGAGGCTGGAGGTGGAGGCCCCTAAGACTGTTTCTCCATTTTGGTCACGTGAGTGATAGGGACTGATCTCTTTTCTTTGCCTCAGCTATCTAAGGGCTTGGGACTTTGGCCCAGCATAAGCAGAGGGGGTATTTAAGCCCTATTCCCTTCTCTCCCCCCCCCCCCCCTCTCTCTCTCTCTCTCTCTCTAATACCTTTCTTCCTCCTGTTTGTAATTAAAAACTCCATAAAAGGTTGACTGCTGACTTGAATTTTCATTTAGGAATTACATAGCTGAATTCCTTGGTGACCTTAAATTAATATATATCAGTCTTTTAAAGTGATTTCCATAACACAGAATCCATCAGCCCCTGGGGATTTTTTCTTAGGGAGTTCTTTGATTGCTTGTTCAATTTATTTTTCTGATATGGAATTATTAAAAAATTCTATTTCTTCTTCTGTTAATCTAGGTAATTTATATTTTTGTAAATAGTCATCCATGTCTCCTAGATTATCATATTTGTTGACATATAATTGGGCAAAATAGCTTTTAGTGATAGTCTTAATTTCATCTTCATTAGAGGTGAGGTCTCCCTTTTCATCTATGATGCTGTTAATTTATTTTTCTTCTTTCCTTTTTTTATTAGATTGACCAGTACTTTTACTACTTTTTTCAAAATACTTGCTTCTAGTCTTTTTTATTAATTTAATTGTTCTTTGACTTTTTATTTTATTAATATCTTCCTTAATGTTTAGGATCTCTAATTTAGTGTTCATCTAGGGATTTTTAATTTGTTTGCTTTCAAGTGTTTTGATTTGTATATCCAGTTCATTGATCTCTGCCCTCCCTAATTTGTTAATATTTGAATTCAATGATATAAATTTCCTCCTGAGGACTGCTTTGGCTGCTTCCCATAGATTCTGAAAGGTTGTCTAATCATTTTCATTTTCTTCAATGAAATTATTGTTTCTATGATTTGTTCTTTAACCAATTTTGGAGAATCATATTTTTTACTTTCTAATTAATTTTTTGAATTTGCTTACCATGTACCCTTACTAATTATTATTTTTTTATTGAATTGTGATCTTGTTTTAAGTGGTTTTATTGAATTGTGGAAGTTTGCATTTATTATTTCTGCTTTTCTGCATTTGTTTGCCATATTTTTATGCCGTAGTACATGGTCAATCTTTGTGAATGTAACATGTTCTGCTGAAAAGAAGTTGTATTCCTTTTGTCCCTATTTATTTTTCTCCATATTATCTATTAACTCTAATTTTCCTAAGATTTCATTCACATCTCTTACCTCTTTCTTATTTATTTTTTTACTTGATTTATCTAGATTTGGGAGTGGTAAGTTCATGTCTCCCACTAGTATAGTTTTACTATCTATTTCCTCCTTCAACTCCACTTGTTTCTCCTATAGAAATTTGGATGCTATACTATTTGGTGCATACATGTTGATTATTGATATTTCCTTATTGTCTATACTGCCTTTTATCAGAATTATTTACTTTCCCTGTCCCTTTTAATCAGATATATTTTTACTTTGGCTTTGTTAGATATCATGATTGCAACTCCTGCCTTCTTTCTATTAGTTGAGGCCCAATAGATTTTGCTCCAACCTTTAATTCTAATGTTGTGAGTATATACTTGCCTCATGTGTCTTTCTTTTTTTTCTTTTTTTTTAAATTTTATACTATTTTATTTGATCATTTCCATGCATTATTCACTAAGGACAAAGATCATTTTCTTTTTCTACCCCCCGCCTCCCTTAGCCGATGCGTGATTCCACTGGGTATCACATGTGTTCTTGATTTGAACCCATTGCCATGTTTTTAATATTTGCATTAGAGTGTTCGTTTAGAGTCTCTCCTCTGTCAAGTCCCCTCAACCACTGTAGTCAGGCAGTTGCTTTTCCTTGGTGTTTCTACTACCACAGTTTGTCCTCTGCTTATGGATAGTGTTTTTTCTCCTAGATGCCTGCAGATTGTTCAGGGACATTACACTGCCACGAATGGAGAAGTCTATTACATTCGATTATACCACAGTCGGAATTATTTATTCTACATTTTGTGATTCTTTCTATGTCTTGCTTGGTTTAAAGTCTTTCCCCTCCCAAAGGTCTGACATGTATACTATTCTGTGTTTACCTAATTTACTTAAGGTTTCCTTCTTTATATTTAAGTCATTCACCCATTTTGAATTTATCTTGGTGTAGGGTGTGAGGTATTGATCAATTCCTATTCTCTCCCACAATGTCTTCCAATTTTCCCAGCAGTTTTTATAGAATAGTGGATTTTTGTCCCAAAAGCTGGGATCTTTGGGTTTATTGTATACTGTCTTGCTGAGGTCGCTTTCCCCCAGTCTATTCCACTGATCCTCCTTTCTGTCTCTTAGCCAGTACCAAATTGTTTTGATGACTGCTGCTTTGTAATATAGTTTGAGGTCTGGGACTGCAAGGCCCCCCTCATTTGTGGTTTTATTTTTTTCATTATTTCCCTGGATATCCTTGATCTTTTGTTCTTCCAAATGAACTTTGTTATGGTTTTTTCTAAATCAGTAAAGAAAATTTTTGGGAGTTCCATGGGAATGGCACTAAATAGATAAATAAGTATGGGTAGGATGGTCATTTTTATTATATTGGCTCGTCCTATCCATTAGCAGTTTATGTTTTTCCAATTGCTCAAGTCTAGTTTTAGTTGTGTGGCGAATGTTTTATAGTTATGTTCATATAGTTCCTGTTTTTGTCTCGGGAGATAGATTCCTAGGTATTTTATTTTGTATAAGGCGATTTTTAATGGGATTTCTCTTTCTAGTTTTTGCTGCTGAGCTGTTTTGGAGATATATAGAAAAGCTGATGACTTATGTGGGTTTATTTTGTATCCTGCAACTTTGCTAAAGCTGTTGATTATTTCAATTAGCTTTTCGGTTGAATCTCTAGGATTCTTTAAGTAGACCATCATGTCATCTGCAAAGAGTTATAACTTGGTCTCCTCCTTGCGTATTCTGATGCCTTCAATTTCTTTTTCTTCTCTAATTTCTACTGCTAGTGTTTCTAGTACAATGTCAAATAATAGAGGTGATAATGGGCATCCTTGTTT
Source organism: Monodelphis domestica (assembly GCF_027887165.1). Classification (NCBI taxonomy): domain Eukaryota; kingdom Metazoa; phylum Chordata; class Mammalia; order Didelphimorphia; family Didelphidae; genus Monodelphis; species Monodelphis domestica. The sequence continues at coordinate 27,907,634 of NC_077227.1, read as the reverse complement.
CACTCCTGATTTTATTGGGAATGCATCTAGTTTATCCCCATTGCAGATGATATTAGCTGATGGTTTTAGATATATACTGTTTATTATTTTTAGGAATGACCCTTCTATTCCTATGCTTTCTAGTGTTTTTAATACGAATGGGTGTTTTATTTCATCAAAGGCTTTTTCTGCGTCTATTGAGATAATCATGTGTTTCTTGTTGGTTTGCTTGTTGATGTGATCAAGTATGTGGATGGTTTTCCTAATATTGAACCAGCCCTGCATCCCTGGTATAAATCCTACTTGATCATGGTGGATGGCCCTTCTGATTACCTGCTGGAGTCTTTTTGCTAGTATCCTATTTAAGATTTTTGCATCTATATTCATTAGGGAGATTGGTCTACAGTTTTCTTTCTCTGTTTTTGACCTGCCTGGTTTTGGAATCAGTACCATGTTTGTGTCATGAAAGGAGTTTGGTAAAACTGCCTTTTTGCTTATTATGTCAAATAGTTTGTATAGTATGGGGATTAACTGTTCTCTCAATGTTTGATAGAATTCACTGGTGAATCCATCAGGCCCTGGGGATTTTTTCTTAGGAAGTTCTTTGATGGCCTTTTGGATTTCATTTTCTGATATGGGATTATTTAAGAATTCTATTTCTTCTTCTGTTAGTCTAGGCAGTTTGTATTTTTGTATATATTCATCCATATCACTTAAATTGGTGTACTTATTGCCATATAATTGGGCAAAGTAATTTTTAATGATTGCCTTAATTTCCTTTTCATCAGAGGTGATGTCCCCCTTTTCATCTTTGATGCTGTTAATTTGCTTTTCTTCTTTCCTTGTTTTAATTAGATTGACCAGTACTTTGTCTATTTTGTCTGTTTTTCAAAGTATCAGCTTGTCTTGTTTATTAAATCAATAGTTCTATAACTTTAGATTTTGTTATTTTCTCCCTTAATTTTTAGGATTTCTAGTTTGGTTTTCTGCTGGGGGGTTTTAATTTGGTCGCTTTCGAGTTTTTTTATTTGCATTTCCAATTGATTGATCTCTGCTTTCCCTAGTTTGTTAATATATGCACTCAGGGGTATGAATTTACCTCTGATTACCACTTTGGCTGCATCCCAAAAGGTTTGAAAGGATGTCTCGCCATTGCCATTTTCCTTGATGAAATTATTGTTTCTATGATTTCTTCTCTAACTAAACGATTTTGGAGTATCATATTGTTTAGTTTCCAATTAGTTTTTGATTTGGTTTTCCATGTACCATTACTGATCGTTATTTTTATTGCCTTGTGGTCTGAAAAGGCTGCATTTATTATTTCTGCTTTCCTGCATTTGTGTGCCATGTTTCTGTGACCTAATGTATGGTCAATCTTTGTGAATGTGCCATGTGGTGCTGAGAACAAGGTGTATTCCTTTTTATCCCTATTTATTTTTCTCCATATGTCTATTAATTCTAATTTTTCTAAGATTTCATTCATTTCTTTTACCTCTTTCTTATTATTTTTTGGTTTGATTTATCTAAATTTGATAGTGGTTGGTTCAAGTCTCCCACTAATATCGTTTTACTGTCTATTTCTTCCTTCAATTCTCCTAGTTTCTCCATTAGAAATTTGGGTGCTATATTATTTGGTGCATACATGTTAATTAGTTATATTTCCTCATTATCTGAAGTCCCTTTTAACAAAATATAATTACCTTCCCTATCTCTTTTGATCAGGTCTATTTTTGCTTTGGCTTTATCAGATATCATGATTGCCACTCCTGCCTTCTTTCTGTCAGCTGAGGCCCAGAAGGTCTTACTCCATCCTTTAATTCTGACCTTGTGGGTATCTACCTGCCTCATGTGTGTTTCTTGGAGACAACATATGGTAGGGTTTTGGATTCTAATCCATTCTTCTATTCGTCTACGTTTCATGGGTGAGTTCATCCCATTCACGTTCAACGTTATAACTGTCACTTGTGGACTCCCTGGCATTTTGATATTCTTCTCTAATTCTAACCTTTCTTCTTCAGCTCTACCTTTTTGTCCAGTGATTTACTTTAAATCAGTCCCCCTTGTACTTCCCTTTCTACCCCCCTCCTTTCTTATTCCCTCCCTTATTTTCCCCTGTAGTCTTTTTAAAATTCCCCCCCTCCCCCTCCCTTTTACTGCTTCTCTCCACACCAGTCTGTTTTTTACCCTTCTACTCCCCTATAGGGCACAAATCTATTCTCTTTCCCAATGGATTGGATTGTTCTTCCCTCTTTGGGTCAGTTTCAAAGTACGTAAGAGTTGAATATTTCCTATCTCCAACCTCTTTACCCTTCCAGTGTATCGATATTCTCCCCCCTCCTGCCATGAGCATCTTTGTGACATATAAATTTATCCCCATTTGTTTCTTTTCCTATTTCTTTTAGTCATAACCTCTTTTCTTTTTTAGCTTTAGTTATGTATATATATATACATGTATATGTATTTATGCATGCATATATCTATATACATATTTATGTCTTGTCCTTTCATCCTATACAGTTTGTCACTGTTCTCTCTGAGTGTCGTTCTTCTAGCTGCTTAGGTGATAGCAACAGTTTTTAAGAGTTGCCATTGACCTCTTTTCTTATAGGGATTCATATCATTTTAACCTACTGAGTCTCTTAAAAATTTTTTTTTGTTGTTGTTGTTGTTTTTCCCCTCTTTTTAAATTACCTTTTGATGGTTCTCTTGAGTTCTGTGGTTGGACTTCAGATTTTCTGTTCAGGTCTGGTCTTTTATTTATGAATGCTTAGAACTCTTCTGTTGTGTTAAATGACCATACTTTCCCCTGTAAGAATATAGTCAGTTTTGATGGGTATTTTATTCTTGGCTGTAGGCCTAGTTCCCTTGCTTCCTGGAATATCGTCTTCCATGCCTTTCGGTCCTTCAGTGTGGATGCAGACAGATCCTGTGTTATCCTCACCATATTTCCATGGTATCTGAATGGCTTCTTCTTGGCAGCTTGTAATACCTGTTCTTTCATCTGATTGTTTTTGAATTTGGCTGTAACATTTCTTGGTGTTGTCAGTTAGGGATTAAATACAGGGGGTGATCTGTGGATTCTTTCAATCTCCACTTTCCCCTCTTGTTCTAGGATCTTGGGACAGTTTTCCTGGATAATTTCCTCTAGTATTATGTCCAGGCTTTTTCTTTTGTCGTGGTCTTCTGGTAGTCCAATTATTCTTAAATTGTCTCTTCTTGAATGATTTTCTAAATCGTCTGTTTTGTGAATGAGATGCTTCACATTTTCCTCAATTTTTTCATTCTTTTTGTTTTGTTTTATAGTGTCCTGCTGCCTTGTGAGGTCACTTGATTCTAATTGTTTTACTCTGGTTCTTAAAGATTGGATTTCATCTCTGGCTTTTTGGTCGTCTTTTTCCTTCTGGTCTGATTTTCTTTGAAGATCGTCTTTCATCCTCTTTATCTCATCTTTCTTCTCATTTGCCTCATCTTTCATCTCCTTTGTCTCATTTTCCAGCTGGATGATTTTGGCTTTCAGGACACTATTTTCTTGTTTTAGTTCAAGTGCCTCTGTTTCCAGATGACTTATCTTAATTTTTAAGTTCTTTTCCCAATTGTCTTCAGCCTCTCTTAGTTTTGTTTTGAGTTCTTCCACAGCCTGTCTCCAATTCACTGGGATTTCTGGTTTATCGTTTGCTGATCTCTCCCCCTCTGTTCCATTTGGTGAGTAGTAACTGTCTATTGTAGTTTCTTTCTTCTGTTGTTTGTTCAAATTCACCCCTTCTTTCCTCCCCGTATTTGTCTGCGCTCTTGTTCCTCTAATTTTTTTGGGGTTGGGACTTCTATCAGTCTCCCCTCTTGGAGCTTTAACAGGAGATCTCTTGGTGTAATCTCTGGAGGAGGGTTGTTGGGGGTTTGAGCTTTCCTGTCCTCTGGAGGTTTTTGATTGGCTTAAAGTCTAACAGTCAATGAGGATGGATGGGGAGCCTGGGCTTCCCTGTGTTCTGCAGACTTTTGATGGGATTGAATTCAGCTTAGTTGGGCTGGGTTTACTCTGATTTTTAAACTTCCTGGATGGCTGGAGCAGATATGGAGGATCTCCAAAGCTCTGGCCAGGCTGCCAGGTCTATGCTCCTTCTAGGCTGCCATCTTGACTTTGCCTCTAGGTTTCTGTTTTTTTTCAGAAGACCCTGCTCTCTAATGGGGGAGGGGTCATGGCTTGCCTGGTCTCTGAGGGCTACTGATGGGATTAGGTTCACCTGGTTTGGGCCGAATGAGCCCTGAGGCAAAAAGCCTCCTCCTCCACAATCTGTGTTGAATGCCTGGAGACTGGCCCGGGTTGTTTTCAAGGTAAGCCCTTCACTGGCCCTGAGGTTTTTGATCTTTCAGAAGCTCTGAGGGCTTCTGATGGGATTAGGTTCAGGTGGTGTGGGCCGAATGATCCCCGAGCCAAAAAAAGGAAGAAAAAAAAGCAGCAACCTCCTCTTCCACAGTCTGTGTTGAATGCTCGGAAATTGGCCCAGGTTACTTTCAAGGTAAGCTTTTCTGAGCAACCCCTTTGCCAGCCCTGAGTTTTCTGTCCTTTCAGTAGCTCTGAGGGCTCCCGATGGGATTGGGTTCAGCTGGTGCCCTAAAGCTGGGACCTCCCTTGAGACTCAGATGGAAGGACCCAGCCAGGGGGCTACAGGCTTCCCCCTTCTCTCTATGTTTCCCTGCCCTCTGTGTTGGGAGCCCTGGAGACTGGCTCAGGTTGCTTTCAAGGTAAGTCCTCAGAGCCCTGAGGTTCCCGCTGCTGCCGTGGGCTCAGCACTCTGGGTTGGGGGGATGGGTCCTGGGACCTTCTTTCTGTCTACCCCTTAGATCCAAGTGATCTAGGGTTCTAGCTTTTGGGGTGCGGTACCTTTTGATCCAGGTCCAGGAGGAAGTTTCCCCAGTTCTATCCTGTTGTTCAGCTTGAATTTCGGTGGCCTAGGAGCACTCTGTTTACGATCTGTAAGGAAGGGTTTCTGAGGTCTGAACTTTCGCTGCTTCTACACTGCCATCTTGACCGGAAGTCCACTGAACCTCAAGGAAGCTGTCTGAGTGAGCTCTTCCAGGTTGAGTTCCAGGATTGAACTGGCACCCAGGCTGCTCATAGGAAGTGATCAGCCAGATCCAACTTTCCCGGGAAAGAGTTTTCATGTGTCTTTCTTGTAGGCAACATATGATAGGATTTTAGTTTCTAATCCACTTTGCTATTTGTTTTCATTTTATGAGTGAGTTCAAACCATTCACATTCAAAGTGATGATAGCTACTTGTGTATTCCCCAGCATTTTGATATCTTCTCCTAGTTCTGTCCATTCTTCTTTTTCTGTATTCTTTTAAACCAGTGGTTTACTGTTAATCAGTCCCCCTAATCTCCACCCTTAATATGCTTTCCTTTCTGTCCCCTCCCTTTTTGTTCCCTTCTTCTTATTTTTTAGGGTCTTTTAAGTTCGCTTCCCTCCCTTTCCCTACCATTTTGTTCTCTCCATCCCACTCCCTCCTTAGTTTTCCCTTCTCACTTTCTCTGTGGGATAAGAGAGAATTTGATACCCCCATGAATCTAGGTCATTGTCCCTCTCAGAATTGATTTCACTGAGAGTAAGGTTTAAGTATTACCTATTAGCACTCTCTCTCATTCTTATTATAGTATTCTTCCCCTCTCCTTCCCATATGCCTCTTTATGTGATATGCATTATCCTATTTATCTTATTTCTTCAAGTTTCTCTTGGTGTCATCTTCTATTCCTTCCTCCCTTTTTCTTTTTCTGCATATCATCTTATAGCACTTATTACCCCAAACTCTTCCTGTAAGTAATTATTCTAATTACTATAATAGTGAATATAATGTTTGAGGGTTTCAAATAACATTTTCTCCATATATTAACATAAACAATTTTATCTTATTGAAACCCTTAAAGAAGAAAGTTTAAATAGAAAAAAAAAATTGCCCTTTTCCCTCTTTTTCTTATTTACCTTTTTATGTTTCTCTTGATTTTTGTGTTTGGATATCAAACTTTCCACTTAGTTTTGATTTTTTCTTTACAAATACTTGGAAATCTTCTATTTTGTTGAATGCCCATACTTTCCCCTGGAGGTATATAGTCAGTTTTGATGGGTAGATGATCCTTGATTGAAGACCAAATTCTCTTGCTTTTCTGAATATCATATTCCAAAACTTGGGGTCCTTAAGTGTGAAAGCTGCCAGATTTTGTGTAATCTTTATTGGTGTTCCTTGATATCTGAATTGTCTCTTTTTTTCTCCTTGTAGAACTTTCTTCTTAACTTGGAAGCTCTTGAATTTGGCAATTGCATTTCTGAGAGTTGTTTTTTGAGGATTTAGTGTAGAAGGTGTTCTATGAACTCTTTCAATGTTTATTTTCCCCCTTGTTGTAGAACAACAGGACAGTTTTTTTGGATAATTTCTTATAGTATGATATTAATATTTCTGTATATTTCTGGGTTTTCAGGTACACCAATCATTCTCAAATGTCTCCTCCTGATCTGTTTTCATGATCTGTCATCTTGTCAGTGAGATAGTTTATGTTTTCTTCTATTTTTTCAGTCTTTTGACTTTGCTTTATTAATTCTTGCTGTTTTGCAAGATTATTGCCTTCCAATTGGCTAATTCTGGTGTTGAAGGAATGGTTTTCCACTATAATCTTTTGATTTTTCCTATTTGGTTTGGCCTATCATGCTTTTTGTGACTTCCAGCTAGTTCGACAATTGGGAGTTCCTGGCCTTTTAACTTTTCTTTCTGAACTACTTTTCACTTTTCTTGCCAGAAGGCTTCCATCTTTTTGATAAGCTCCAATTTAAATTCTTCATGAGCTTGTGGCAAATTTCCATTTTTTTGGAAGGTTTTGGTGCATTTATTTGTATTTCCCCTTCTGCTATTTCCTTTGTAGCCTGGAATTTTCCTTTGTAAAAATTATCCAGGGTCAACCTCTTCTTCTTGTTTTTCTTGGTGTTGTGAAATTGTTCCTGGGCACTGTTTGACATCACCATGGTGAATTTTTCCTTCCATTTCCAGTCAAAAACCTGAATGAGGAGGGCAGGCTTTCTATGTATGGAGCTAAGGAGCTAGATTTTTGTCTGAGGCCACCTCTTGAGTCTCTGCAGCTTCTAGTTTACTACCCTTCTCTGTGTTATCTCCCCACAGGCACCCAAGGTTTGCACTCTTCAGCCTGCTGAGATTTCAGGTCTAGTTGCTCTCAGGGGTAGGTCTTTAGTGATCTTAGTCAGCATCTGCCAAGGACCTAGAGATGCCCCTCACTCACTCACTGATTCTAGCCTGTACTGGCTCTGACTCTGGCTCTAGGTGAGGTGGGGGAGGGTAGAATATTTCACATTTTGGTAGAAGCTTTTTCACCCCCTATAGTGTGGAAATGCCCCAATCTCACATACCTTCAATGTTGTGATCTACTATAGAGTCCCTTCATTCATATAAATTTGGTTTTTTTTTTGGACCTTTTGAGGTATTCTGTATTGGTAGGTGGTGAGGAAAGGAAGAGTCCTGTATTTAGACTGCTGCCATTTTTACCTGGAAGTTGCACATTTAATGGGAGCTTGTACATGAGTTTATGTCTGCATTATTGGAGGGAAATCTTCAGTGTCCAAGAATGTAGATTCCTTTGAGTAGCTAAGCATTCTTTAAATGATTAATCCATATTATATATTATGTTTACCTGTATGAATGTTCTTTTGTTCTTCCTAGTTGAAGATAGATGCAGTTTTATGCAGTGAATTTCACATATGAATCAGCTTCAGCTATTGATTGCCTTCTTCCCCAGAAAGAATGAGGAATTGCTGGTTTGATCTCTAGAATTATTCATATTGATAATAGCATCAACTCACACCTCAATAATATGTTAGGGTTTATAAAATGCTACCTCTACTGTTCTATGAAATATAAGGATTATCTTCATTTTGCAGATGAGAAAAATATATAATCCCTAACATGTGAAATTCAAAATGACATGTCTGACAGCATCTCCATTCTATTCAATAAATTCAGTGGCTTCCTATTATTTTTAAGGTTCATTTAAAGCTCTTCAAACCATCTACTTTTTACCTTTCCAGTCTCCTAACACATTAATCACCTCTGAATACTTGTTTTCCATCAAGCAACACTAACGTCATTGTCATTTCTCATCCACAACACTAAGTGCCAGCTCTATACATTTTCACCAGCTGTACCCCACATGTAAAATTCTCTTCTTGCCCAAATTTCCCTTTTGACATCCTTGATTTCCTTTAAGTCTCAACTAAAGGGCCACATTTGACAAGAATCTTTTCCTAAGCTTTCTTAATTTTAATGTCTTCTCACTGAATTTACCATTCATATCTATATTTATCTAATTATCTATTAGGCAAGAGGGTATGTGTATATATATATATATAGATATAGATATAGATATAGATATATATTCTTCTCTACATATAAATAAACACACATAAACATATGTGCATATACATACAAGAATATAGTTTGCACATAATTGTGTATGTTATCCCCAATATTTGGCTGAGTTCATGAGAGAAGGGAATATGGTGGGTGCTTAATAAATGTTAATTGACTACAAGTGACAATTATAGAGAAAAAAGAGATATAACTTTATTGTGTTATAACTAAATAAAATCTGAATTATATAAGTGAGAAATTCAATAAAGAAATATAATTTTTGCAAGAGAATTATTCTAAGTACCTTAAAGTCCTTTAACAATTAATGGCTTTTATACATAAATGTCCCAGTTAATATAATTATGTCTATTTAGATAAATATGTGTAGATATCTCTATGCAGAGAAATTAAATAGAATAACCACTAGAGAACTTTTAACATAGAAGAGAGAGGTAGAATACAATGTATATATAGACATTTATTTTTAGGCAATAGCATAATGTATAAATCACCAGGTTTGGTGTTAGGAATAACTGGGTTCAAGTCTTTTTTTTTCTCTTTCAGTTACCATTACCTTCTATATTTGTATAAATCCTAGGATAGAAGAACAACAAGGGCAAGGCAATTGGGGTTAAGTGACTTGCCCAGGATTATACAGCTTGAAGTGGCTGAGTTCAGATTTGAGCACGTGTCCTCCTGACTCTAGGCCTGGTACTCTCTTTACTGTACTACATAACTGCCCTTGAATTCAAGCCTTTCCCTTGCTATATAGTCTGGGTATATGACCACATTCCAGTTACTTAACCTCTCATTGCCCCCAACAACTCTTGTCTAAGAGTAGAAGTTATAATTGACTTGAGAATTTGAATAATGGGAGAAATTGTCACACTGGGATTTCTCTGAATTTATAGAATGAGGGGAATTTTGTGTCACTTGGAACTTTTGTTGCATTTGAGTTTTGTACACTACTACCTACCATCTATACCAATCTAGGGATAACATGTACGTATAATCATTCTCCTTTGCTTTTAAACTCTCTTAAGGTAGAGGGTTAGGGGAAAGAAATCATATTTCATTTACCTGAAAATAATTTTGCCACATTCCATGGTTGCACCTTGGGATATGCCAAATAATCTAATTATTATTTTTGGGTGGGATGCAATGGACCATTTAAGGTGCTATTTTTTCTAAGTGCATATTAATAATTTTTTTTCTATACCACTTAAAAGAGTTTGTAAAATATTCAAAGCATTTAGCACTCATAATGGTAGGTGATACAAGGGCTGTAATGGGTATAGGATGTTCAGAGAAGATTAGAACCTTTGGTGTAAGGGCTTGTTGAACCCTTTTCCAGACTGGTCATTCAACTTTTGTATCTACTTAGCTCTCATCTGTGGCTCTCAGAGACTGTAACGTGCACATGGCTATACTCCAGTAAATTATCTTGGAAGATAGCCTAAACCAGGTTAAGGGTAACTGACAAACTTTGTACCATAGGGAGATATCTACTCTAAGCACATGAAGACTTTTGGTTCAATGGGTTAATGAAAACAATTTGTTTCAATAACTGTGTATAGATGACTGAAGTAGGAGCTACAGAAGTATGGAGCACTTAGAACATTGTCAGACCCCAAAGTCATTCATTGCATTCTGGGCTGTCACCACTCATCTGATGATTCTAGAAGAAGGAGGGGGGTTGAGGATTTTATGCAACTTTGCCTTCCTTAAATTAATAAAAAGTCACAATGTCATAGATCCTCTGCAAAAAGAAGGATGAACATCAATAACAAGAGCTTTCATTGCCATTTTACAAACATGTAAAGGAAAAACAGGACAGTTTCTAATTAGGCTGTTATTGTATGGTGGTTGAGGTCAGTGTTTCTACAGTTTTGTTTCTTTGTTGTTGAAACATCCTTTCTTTACTTATATTTAGTGACAGGTTAAGGTTTCTCTTTTCTAAAGCAAGATTAGTACTTATTAATTACTCCATGACATTAATTACCCCATAATATAACATTAATTAATCTAATTATATAATGAAACCAGAGTGCTTATTTATATATATATATATATATTCATAGATTCATCAATGTATTTAATATATATTCATCTATGTATTTATTTGTTGTTGGTTTTTTTTGTGGGGAAGGGAGCATCAGAGGACTTTCACTTTCTATGTGTCCTTAGGCAAGTCCCTTAACCAGCATGAGTGATTAATACCTTCATCATCAAATAGAAGTTGAAATAGATGATGCCATATTCCCTTCAGTGTCTTAATTCTATTAGTCTCATGCTTATCAGCCAGTATTAGGGCAGGTTTTTTTCTTAGGGAAGGAGGTAGTCATAAGTAAAACAAATGAGAAAAAAAAAACTAAGCCCCTTTTACCTCAGAATCATAACTTTATTTTGTTTTCTTACACCATAGTTATTTCTGAATTCATTTCATCTTGTATAAGAGATTGTAGAATCCATGTGGGAGGGGCCAGCTTATATGATGGCATCAATTAATTTCCTTAATCAATGGGCATTGACAAGTATTTATTGGCTGGATAAGTTTTATGGATGGATTAATAACTTAATGAAGGAAAAATGAATGGAGATACATTTTCATGAGGTAACTGGAAATTATGAGAAGGGAAAGATCAAAGAAATATACAAGAGTTTTTGGAAAATGAATTAAGGTGGGACTAATTGCACTAAATGGAGAAAAGCTGATGAAAAGAAATATTTGCTACTTAAGACACACAGAAAGAGAAAAATATAAAAACAAGCATTTTGAGAATTCTTTCTATGCATATATTTCATTTTTATTCCCAATATATAGCACAGTGCATGACATATAACACTTAATAAATCATTATTGATGGATAGATAGATGGATATCTATATTGGCTGATTGATAGGAGAGAAAAGAATTTGTGTCATTCATATCATTATCTGTGTCACCAGTTAGGCAGTAAATTTCAGGGGGGAAAGGGATTCTTTGTGCACCATTTTTGATGTTAATAGGGAGGAAAAGTATGTGGTCATGCATATGTTAAGGATACTCATGAGTTCATTGGTTGATCTTTAGGTAACATCTAGAGGATGTTCATAAAACTTATTTATTAAGATGATTTTTTATATTTGTTTTATTTTTGTTATGAAAGATATATATTTTTTTAATATTTAGAAGATAATTAAACCTAGCATTTGCCAAAGAATTGCAAACAAACAGCAAAACATATTTTTTTTTGACAATGTAATTCCAGAGTGGGTTTGTTCTATTGTGTTCTCATTGCCTCCAACCTTTCTTCTGATGAAATTAATTATCCTTCAAATGCTTTGTGATCAGTTCTTTATTTAAATTGCATACTCTCAGTATCCCATAGGTCTTCCTAAAAAATCACAGTGATTAAATCTAATATAACTCTCTCTGCAATTCATGATTTATGAAGAATGTCAGTGGACCCCGTTAAAATTAAAGATTTTAGTCTGTTGCTCTTGACATGTTTGTTGACTTGATTGGCTTTACAAGTACTTCTCCAGAACTAAAATTAAAACATTTTGTTTTTTCTAGACACATTCAGTACCTATAGTTCTGATTAAGATATCAGAAAATAAAATACTGTTCGGTGTAGTATAACCTAAAAAAATGACAATGATTTGAGGATTCAGGGAGGCTTACCACTCATTACATATTCGAAATATTGTGGTTATCTTAGAGGATATAAGAGAAGAAACAATTGTTTCTGGATCAGTCTAAAATCTCATTGAAACTAAGGGGTTTGGATATCTAGCACTGAAGGAAAAAATATCGTCCAAAGAATTTAAAACTTCCATTTATTTTCCTCATATTCACTTGAGAGGCACATCAATTTTAAACTCTTACCTTCTGTCAAAGAATCAGTACTAATTATAAATTATATGTCAGAAGAGCAATAAAAGCTATGCAATTGGGATTAAGCGACTTTCTCAGTCATACAACTAGAAAGTATCTAAGGCAAAATTTGAACTCAGATCTTCCAAACTCCAAGCATGGTGTTCTAGCCACTGTGATACCTAGCTCCCCTGGGAGAGAGAAACTTTAATCTATATATTAGGAGTTATTTACAGTTAAATCAACTATATTCATTATTAAAAAGCAACTGAATTACTGCCAGTTTTAGAAGTGACCACAATTTAGATACTAGACTTGTGATTTTATTGATATAGGGAATTATTGCTTGAGAAAACTTTGTCAACTTTTTTTTGTATACTTCTATGAAATTCATAGTCAAATAATAAGCCATTATTTAATGACTATTATGTGTCAGGCATTGTGTTAAATGGTGAGGATAATAAGAAAGGAAGAAGACTGTTCTTAATCTCAAGGAGTTCATAGTATAATTATAATATTAACAATTTACCTAGAATACTGAGATATTAAGGAAATTTCCCAGCTCCACATAGCCAGGTATACCAAATCTGGGAATTGAACTCTGTGCTTTCAGGCTTTAAGAATGTTTGTTTAAATACTATACTCTTTCTGAGTTTAATAGAATAAAGGGTTAATTGGCATAGAATACCATGAAAAGACTCTTTCCCTTGGATTGAACATTATACTTTTATTAATACATTTCAGATTCATATTATCACATGGCATGGTCAACTCTATTAATTGAATATACCATATTTACTGATTGGGGTCTATATTTTTTATTTATTATTATTTTTTCATATCTTGTCCATTCTTCTTTTTATGAGAAAAAAAGCTATCTACCACCATGGAAGTAAATGACCGACTCTGAATTCAGATTGCAGCATATCATTCTTTACTTTGTTTTATCCATAATTTTTTCTATTATGTAAGTGATATGTTATTTTTACATTATGAAAATATATATCATATGATAAAACATGTACCACCCATCATATTACCTGCCATCTTAGAGAGGAATTATGGGTAGGAATGCAGGAGAGAATACATTCTCTGAAATGTCATAAAATAATTACTTTAAATTAAATTGGTATGTAATCTGGGGGAAAAAAACATATATTTTTAAAAATATGGTGTTGGAGTCCTGAGGGATACTCTGAGCATCACATATAGTCCCAAGGAATTGGGGACCCTAGAGAACAGTATCATTTCTTATCCCCCCAAAAACAGGTACTCTGATTAGTAGTGTTGATTGTAATTCCAAGTGATTGGGGGCCCATAATGCGTTAGGATGAGAATTCAGACCAGAAAAACAGTAACCACCTCTTTCTTTAGGTCATGCTAATTCTGAAGCAAGAAAAACTTTCATCCATCCAGAACAGGCTCTGAAAACAAGAATGAGAAAATTCTGAAGCTTGAGACAGTTACCTCACCCCATACAAATTGAAAACAGAATACAATTTTAACATGAAGTTCAAAATCAAGAAATCTGGTTGGAAAAATGAGTCAATAAGAAAAACAAAATAAAGGAAGAAAGAGACAGAAAGAAAGACAGAAAGATACTATATTTACAGGAAATATCAAGACACAAATTTAGAATAAAATTAAATAAAAGTAGCTAAAAGCAAACCCTCAATATGGAGGGTTTTCTTGAAGATTATTTTTAGCTCTTTCAGGAATTCTTATTGGGTGTGTATATATATATCTTGAATATTATTTTTAGCTCTTTCAGGAATTCTTGGGTGTGTACACCCAATAAGAATTCCTGAAAGAGCTAAAAACAATCTTCAAGAACAAATGCAAATGATAGAAGGAAAATTAAATAAACAAATGATAGAAAAGAAAAATAGTTATGAAAGGACAATTAATTAGTTTGATTAAAAGAGGTACCAACAAAACAGAAGAAAATAGTACATTAAAAACAGAATTGGCTTAATGGAAAGAAGACATACAAAAATTCACCAAACAAATCTTAAACATTAGAATTGGGCAAGTGGGAGCTAAATGGGGCATTAAGAAATGATAAAACAAATTCTAATGAATGAAAACAATATAGAAGCAAAAAGAAAATGTTTCACTGGAGGAACAATTGACCTGAAAAATAGGTCCAAGAGAGGTAATTTAATACCTGTTGCACTACCTAAAAGTCATAATAAAAAATAGAATTCTAGATGTCATATTTAAGGAAATCATCCTGAAAAAATCTCCTGATATCTTAGATCCAGAGGGAAAAATAGAAATTAGAGAATCAATTAATCACCTTCTAAAAATAATCTCCATGTTGAGGAGAAAATATTATTGTCAGAAAGGAACAATATAACTATAATTAGGTCACAATCACAATTAAATAGGATTTTTCAGCTACCACATTAAAGGAGCAGAGGGCTTGGAACTGTATTTCCCAGAACACAAATGAGCTGGGATTAGAAATATATCCTGCCCAGTAAAACACTAAATGCAATTCTCTAGAGGGAAATTAATATTTAATGAAATAATGAACTTCCAAGCATTCTTGATGAAAGGAGGAAGACTAAACAGAATATTTGACTTTCAATTACAAGACAAACAAAACATAAAAATGCTGTGTATGAAAGAGAAATCATAAGACTCAAATTATAATGTTCATATTTTTATATATGAAGATGATATTTTAACTTCTAAGAATCTTAACATTATTAGGCAATGAGAATGATTCTATATAGAAAGATGTCATTGTACTGAGTCTACTAAGATGGGGTATGTATAATTATGGATAGGTGAGAGAGAAGCACATTCCTTTTAGCACTGGAAATTTCCTTTTTTTTAAATCTTGTGAACCAGTCAAATACATATGAGATGGCATCTTGGGTTGCGTCAATTTGCATTTCTCTTAATAGTGATTTAGAGCATTTCCGTATGACTTGAAAGCTTTGATTTCTTCTTCTGGAAATTCTGCTTTCTACTTTATTTTTTTCTACTTTATTTTTTTCTGATTTCTTTTATCACAAGGCTAATATGGAAACATATATGTATATATACACATATATATTTATGATAGCACATGTATAACTAATATAAAATTACTTGCCTTCTCAAGGAGGAGGCATAGGAGAGAGGGAAAGAATTTAGATTTCAATTAAAAAAATGATTGCTATTTCATTTATTTATATTTAGTGGAATAAATAAAATGTGCTTTAAATTTTAATGAAAAATTTAAATTTTATAATGTTAAATATAAAAATTTTAAAAACGGAAACAAAACAAATGTTGAAAATATAACTAGTGATGATGTCACATTCACCTTTATTTTGGTTGGGCAAGATTTGAGGGAAATATGTGCTATTAAAATCTTTGAGTTTTATGTATTTTATGGAATTAAGGATATTTAACTAACTCAACATTAGTTGCAGTATATGGATAACAGATTTGGAAAGGACATCAGAGACACTTTATCATATAATTACAGAATGGGAAAGCTGATAATTGATTTCTGCAGGTTATTATCCAACACACTGGCTCTGAAGGAATCCCTCTTCTACAAACCTGACAAGTTGGAGTTCCTCAAGCAAGACTTTTTTCTAAATCCCTAATTTTCTAGATACAAAAATGCGGGGATAGGAAAAATAAATGACTTGGCTACTGAAATACATGTTATATGGGGTAGAAACAGGTTTTGAACCCAGATCCTTTCTTTCTGAATCAGAGTGATATATATTTTACCACCTTTCCTCCTAGATGATGAAAGGGTATAGTACAGAACTTTTTTTTTAATTAGGCTACTATCAGCAATGCAAGATCCAGGATATCTCCAAGGGACTCATGCTCCCCCCTCAAAAAAAAAAGACCATCCTGTGCCATTGAATGAACTGATGGAATCTGAATTCAAATTGAAACTTACAATTTTTCATTTTTATTTCCTTAGTCTTCTTTCACAACAGAATGAACATAGAAATATGTATTTTATTATAACACATGTGTAACCTGTATTATATTACTGATCATCTTGGGAAAGGGAAACAGTGGGAGGGAGAATGAGCATATAGATCTCCAAATGTCAGAAAAATATTTAAAATTTTGTATCAACATGTAATCTGGGAAAAAGATCAATATGAAAAGAGTATTTCTGATTGGGGTCATCTTTTAAACAGTTGGTGCTGTTTAAAATTTTTTTCAAGTTATCAGTATGTTTTTAATTCAGTAAAGAGCAATTGAATATTTTTATTTAAATCCTACATGTCCTTGCTTGCTGCTTTCTGACCTGGTGACAATAGTCTAGTGTCTTTGAATCCTGCCTCATCAGAGAAAGGCAGTGGCAGAGTCACTTTGAAAGTTAAGCTTGAGTAGTATGTAGGGAGTCCTGTTAGCAGCAAGGAGGATGATAGAACCAGCCCTTCAGCTATGTGGGAGGAAAAAAAGTCTTCCATTGCAAAGGATTAAAGGAAGATTTTATCTTTAAAGTGCTGGCTACTTTAAATACTTAAAGCAGTTAAAAAATGGTCTCTATCTTAATTAGTTGACTGCCAATGTGGACAAAAATATTATTATTTAGAATCTTTAAAAATGGGGGTGGGGAGGGATGTTGTCTTCTCTACCTAAGCTGATCTGTGCAATGGAATATTACAGATATAGCAGACAGAGTACTGCCCAAAATGGCAATCTCCAGAATTGTTATGGGGATGTTTAACACAGCTATATGGTATTTTGCAATGTATGCCTATTGCCAAGGGGACAGGTCTTTGAACTCCTGAGATTTGGACAGGATTTATGCAGTGATTAATTAATGTAAGAGCATTCCTGCAATATGATCAGTCTGGCACCAGCAAGAGAAAAGTACAAATGGAACACTGACATCTTCAAGAGGAATGGGGGAAAGAAAACAGTAGGAGAATCCAGCATTATTTGCTAATTGTTTTGACAGGAAAAAAAAGTTCATCAGAATCTAGTCAGAAGCAGTTAAAAACAATATGCATTTTGGATAGTCATTGAGGCATGGCAAATTCAGGAAATAATACCAAAGTTGCAAAGTAATGGTGTATGAGAGTTGGGAATGTAAAGAGCTGGGTATTGGTACTTGCATGCTCCAAGATACTAATGCATCTGTGATTTCACAGATATGATCAGTTTTTCTGAAGATCTCTATGAAATCTTTTCCCTACTTGCTAATTTAATGAAACTCAGGAGGTTCACATAACATGCTGAAGATTTCCTCTGACTTGTGGGGACACCATAATTTTCACTGGAGAGAACAAAAAGCCATTAACATAAAGTAATAGATGAAAGGATGACTAATTCTTTCTAAATATGTTGGGGGGAGGATTAGGAGAAATAAATAATAAGTGACATAAAAATCACAATTTTCTTTTTTTTAACTTTTGAGACAAAGATATTCTATTTTTTATTCTCATTCCATATTCTCCAGAGATCTCTTTTATATAAATTTTCTAAAATTCTATTGATCTTGTTATTTCTTGTTCATTATATGATTAGATTTGTCTAGTATGCAGAAGGATATAGAAAATTATTATTGTATTGTCATTGTCTATTTCTACCTGGAATGCATTTAACTTTGCCTTCAAGAATTGGAATTTTATATCATTTGGTTCATATATGTTCATTATTGATGTTACTTCATTGTTTATGGTACCTTTAAAGGGAAAAATGAGTTTCTCTATATGTCTCTTTTATTTAGGTATATTTTTGTTTTTGCTTTTTCTAAGATCATGAACCTCAATCCTGCCTTTTCTTTTTTCTTTGCTTCAGCTGAAATATAATAAATTATGCTAAAGATTCTAATTTTAATTCTGCATTCCTTTCTTTTTCAAATGTGTCTCTTGTAAACAACATATTATTAGATTCTGGCTTCAAAACCATCTTGCTATTCTTTTCCATTTTATATGTGAGTTCATCCCACTTGTATTCATATATAAAATTTCTAATTCTTTAATTCTGCCTGTACTATTTTCTTCCATTTATTCTTCTCTTCTTTACCCTGTCCACTCCTTAAGTTTTTAGTCATTCTCCATTAACATAAATTCTCTCTTCCTATTTTTCCTTGTTTCTTCTTCTACTCCCCCATTGGGTAAGATGAAATTTTATACTCTACCTTATCTTATTATGTTTTTGAACAAGTTGAGATGAGATTGAGCTTAAAACATTTCCTAAATTGCAAAAACTCTCTAAGTCGTGCCACATTTAATTATTTCATTCATCCCCTTCTTTTCTTCTGATTCAGTCCACTTTATCACCCTTCCATTCTTTTTTTTGAGGTCATACATAACAGGTTCGCATGCATATCCTTTGTCTATGTAGATTTCCCTTAACTACATGTATTATGTTCCTACATAGGACTATAAATACTTTAACCTTCATATTTGCCATTTTGTACTTCTCTTGAGGAGTCTTGTTTTTAAATATCACATTTTTTTTATTCATTTCTTTTTTCATGAGGAAAATTGGAAAGTCTTCTATTGAGTAAAAATACATTTCCCCCCCTGAAGTATTATATTAAATTGTGTTGGGTTGGTTATTCTTGATTGTAATTCTATCACTTGTCTTTTGAAATATATTCCGTCTTCTTTTTTAATGTGTAGAAGTTAATCTTGTATGATCCTGATTTTAGTTCAGTGCTGTTTAGGTGGTTTCTTTCTGGCTACTTGTAGCATTTTCTCCTCAACCTGAGAGCTCTGGAATTTGACTATAAAATTCCTCAGAATTTTCATTTTTCTCCATCTTTCTATGAGTGTCACCTTCTTTCTGGTCTATGTTATGGTCCATACTCAGATGGGATATTTTATTACTAACAACTATAAAGCAACCAATCCTTCTCTGTCTAGGAGTTACAACTCAGAGCTGAAACAGATGAAGTGACTGCCGAATTTTGCCCAATCCTCAGTCCCTGTGCCAGTACAGGGATTCTCTGTAACATCTTTCTAACTAGAAGTTTATTTCCCTTACCACTCTTGGCTCCACTGTTGCTACTGATTGTGTTGCTGTTGCTGTTTCCTCCAGGCCTCAGAGCCCATGCTGCTTCCTATATATATATATATATATATATATATATATATATATATATATATATATATATAGTTTTACTATATATAGCCAGTTTTACTCTAATAGGTGCAGTTTCTCTCTCTCTCTCTCTCTCTCTCTCTCTCTCTCTCTCTCTCTCTCTCTCTCTCTCTCTCTCTCTCTCTCCTCCTTCCCAATCATTCTAAGTTGTTCTGGGCTGAAAATTATATTCCATGACTTTTTTATAATTCTACTCAGAGATTTATTTGAAGAATAAAAAAAATAGAGAAATGAATTGGGGGAACTCAGTAGAAATGCTCAATTCCTTGTACTATCTTGGCTCTATCCTTAGACATAGCAATTTTTAGACAAATCAAGAGACTAAAGCCAGCAATGAGATTTTTAGTTATTCTCCTCCAGATTAAATCTCCTCATTATCCCAGATCCCAGAAATGTTTGGTGAATTAGATCATGAAATGAGCTTGGAAGTGACAAGTATATCACTAGCTATTTTTAAAAGCACCTTAATTTTTTTTTCTGAACACTTTCCTGGGAGGTAGATGGTAATGATAATTTTCCTAAGATGACATAGCTGTTAAGGTAATTGATGGAAGGGCATATTTCATTTTTTTCTTAGTATCTCCATGCCTAACACAGTGCCTTGGCATTAGCACACATTGAACGAGCTATTAATTAATGATTGACTACTTGATTGAATCCTAGTTGAGGATCAAGACTTTTCTAGTGCCTCAAGTTCTAGTCTTTCCATGGAATCCAACAGGGTGATATTGTCCCCAGTTCAATGAACTAAGATTGAGCCTTTTACCTCTGTGTTTAGAAAGTGGCTTTGTGGAATGTCCTGACCCTGAACAGTTTTATTTGATTCACAAGAGAAATCTTCTGGCACTAGTCCTAGCCTGTGAAATTCAGAGATATTATTTGCCACACAGGAGTGAGAAATAATGTGAGGTAAAAGGCAAGGACTGAAAAAAGAGCAGTTTTTGCCCCTGAAAGCAGCAGAGTGAAAAGGATTTGGCCAGCTTTAGCCTGTCACTATTGATCACTGGGTCATCTCACAAATACTCACTCTAAGTTCTTTGTGTTATGATTTTTTCTTCTTGGAGTGACCTCAGAAAATTACTCTCCATGATTACATCCTTATGCTTGGAAAGTGCCCAAAGAATTCCTAAATCCCTGTGTCATCGTCTTCTAAATCTTTTAGGTGCTTCTGGCTGTTTATCTACAAAGATCTTAAGAATACATTTTCTAGGGACAACATGAGAGAGCTGCAGAAGCCTTCCTGGGGCCTCCTGAGGCAGTGGACCATCGCTGCTAATTTCATTATATCCCAAATTACAAGACTATGGTGCAGATGACAGGCAGGGAATAAAGAGAGGCAACTACACTTCTGAGAAGTCAATATAATTGCTACTCTTGGCTATTGAGATTGAGGCTACATTGTGTTCTGAATGCAAAGGGAAAAATAGATTTCTGTGACCAAATACATGGGAATACCTGACCCTTTCTTTAGTCAACCTCTCTTCCCTTAGTTTTCTTTACCCTATTCTTTATCTCATAAAGATTAAAGCTCTCAACCAAACAATCAGTAGACATTCATTAAGAGCCTATAATATACCAGACTGTGTTAGACTCTGGGGATACATAAAACGAATGATACAGTCACTACTATCAAAAAAAGCTTATAGTTTACGAGGAACACACAAGAAGTACTTTAATGATTATTTACAAAACAAAACCAAAGAATATAAGGAAATTAAATACAAGGCACTTAGGGAGGGAAGAAAACAGCATTTTGGAGATCAGTATTACTACTATTAATGTTAATGTTTCTACTACTATTGTCACTACCACTATACCACTATCCATGCTAGCCCCACTTCTATTACTGCTTCATCTGTGAGTATGACTATGACTACTTGAAAAAAAATTTAAACCCTTATCTTCTGTCTTAGAATCAATACTGTGTATTGGTACCAAGGCAGAAGAGCAATAAGGGCTAGACAATGGGGTTAAGTGACTTGCCCAGAGTCACACAGTTAGGAAGTATCTGAAAATAGATTTGAACCTAGGACCTTCCATTCCTAGGCCTGGCTCTCAATCCACTGAGTCATTCAGCTGGCAATGTCTGCTGCTGCTGGTGCTGTTAACTTTTGTAAAACAATTTAAAGTTTTCAAAATGTTTTACATATGTTTCCTCAATTCCTCATAATCTACTTTTACATATCAGGAAACTGAGGTATAGGGAGATTAAGTCATTTGCTCAGGCTTCACAGAACTAGTATTTGTGATAGTTTTTTTAACTCAAATCTTCTTGTCTCCAACACAAGAACTGTCTCATTCAGGCTTTATATAATCATGCTTTTGCTGGGTCTTGAAGAAAGTGAAAGATTCTATGAATCAAAAGTGAGAAGGATTATGACCATAATTTATTTAGTCTCAGCCCTCAGGCAAGACCTAGAAAGAGTGTCCCTTACCCAAAGTAAAGACATAGAATGTAGAAAAAGCTAGGTTTACTCTATGTCTTTAAATATTGTTTTATCCATTGACTACCATTGCATTTTCTTCTACAATCTGTGAAATTGCTCACATCAAGGCCTACTACCAGTGGCACCAACATTATCTATTAGTTTCTTCTTTCATACACTCTATATTGCAGGCAAATGCTTTGACTTTTTGTTCCCTCAAAGTGTCATATTCCTGTTTCCAATACTGAGAATGTTATCTCCTCTCCCTATAATTTGATGAATTCCAAGGGAGCCATAAAAACCCAACTCAAATGTTCCCTCTTCCAGAAAGGTTTTCCTGATGCTCATATGACTCACCACCTTCCTTCTCAACAGATTGGACTTTGTTTCATGAGCTAAAATTTTCCAGGCAGTGATGACACTTGTACTCCTTCAGCAGGTAGGGAAAAGTATGACTAGTTGGAGAGAAAAAAATGCTTAAATATTCAGCTAAACAGATGATAGGATCTCCCTCTTCAATTAGGGACAGAATTCCAATTTAGATCTTTTGGTCCTCAGGTCCACTATATTCCCTTCACCAAGCCATTCTGTCCTAAACAACTGACAGAAAGAATTCGACAATCATACCTTTGAGAAAGTGAGTGACCTAGACCTCACTCAAGAGAAATTAGTGGCCCATCTGGTTTATTCCTGTTGCCATATCGTGAGTGCTGAATGCATATCAGTGTTACTATAACCACATCTCTTCTTGGCTCTAAATTCCTGGCATGACTATGTTAAAAAAATTCTATAACCCTCACCTGCTGTCTTAGTATCAATTTTAAGAAAGAACAGCAAGGACTAGGCAGTTGAAGTTGAAGTGAATCATTTAAGATCACAAAATGAGGAAATGTCTGAGGTAAGACTTGACCCCAAATCCACTTGATCCCAGGCCTATCTGTGCTCTGTCTGATATACTATCTAGCTTCCCCAGTGCCATGACTTCTTGATGATTACTGAATAAAATAGAGAACTCATAGTATGAAATTTCAGGCCTTCTATGATTTTGCCCAAAGAGATCACAGACCATTTATTTCTTACTCCTCTGACATGTCATATTTTTTCTAGAAAATCTCAAAATATATTTCATATATGCCCATTTACCATCTCCAGAACTCTGAACATGGTATTTTTTTGGCCTGGAATGACTTCCAACATATTTCTTTCTTTCTAAAATCCTTCAAATTGTAATTGGAATGCCACCTGTCCTATGGAATCTTTCCTTGACCCAAACCTATCTCTTCTCCACTTTTATACTACTTGATATAATTATCTCTGTTCTATATCACATTGACCAGAAACATGGGTTTACATACATTCTTTGATGATTACTAACTTTGTGACCTAGAATGAGTTATTTAATTTTCTTGTTAACTCATTCTGATTACTTGTAAAATCAGGAGTTTGGCCAGACACCTCAAACACCTTTTCTAGGTAAAAAAATTCAGAATTCTCTGACTGAGTTCTCCCTTGAATTGATATTTTCAATCATAGAAACTTAGGGAGTGACCTTAAACACTTTCTAATCAATCACTTTCAGAAGGATTTTATCCAATTCCTAGAATCAAGGGCTCTTTTCAAAATTTAACACCACTGCTAACTATTATAAGATTCCTTTCCTTATTCCCAAATGTGTTCATTTTCTCCAAATCTCACTGAATATATTTTGTATTTATTTATATTAGAGAAATATTCCTCCCTCTCCATCCTACAGGAAGTGGACTGCTTCACTTCTGTTTTTATGTCCCCAAGGTCTAGCAGAATGCTTGGGGTATAATTGGCACTTCATAAATCCATACTGAATTGAAATGTGGTGACATTATCAAGGTCACATAGTTAATTTATGAGAGTCAGGATAGAAGCACAGTTACTCTAGCCTTAAAAGTATCCCTGAACACTGAAAGGCAAATAATTCTATAGCCACTTGTTTGGGAAGAATAACATGATTTCTTATAATGAGCACCAGCTAAAGTGTCTTCTTTAGGGAGAAGTTGGAAGGGATTGATAGAGCATGGACTATAAAATAACAGAAATTTAAAATTGTATCAACAAGTTGTATGAAAATTTCTTTGTTAATTTGTCAGATTACCACTGGAGCTGGTTCTCTCTTTCCCCAAGTATACATATGCATATAAACACATGACCATATTATACATATATGTAGATGTGGGTAGATATACCCATACATTCATGTTTTTTATTCAGTCATTCAATCATGGATGAATCTCCATTACCCCATGGATCATGACAGGTCGGTCCCTTCTGTCCTCTATTATCTCCAGAAGTCTTTCCAAACTCATGTTAATTTCTTCCATGACACTATCTCTCCTTCTCTGTCTTTGCCATCCCTTTCTAATTTTTCCTTTAATTTTCACCAGCATCAGTCTTTTTTTCAATGAATTTTTTTCTTCTGATTATGTAGCCAAAATATTTAAGTTTCAGTTTTAATGTGTTCCTTCCAAAGAGTAGAGTACGCACATACATGCACATATGAATGTACATGGAAACATATGTGGGTGCACATATGTATATTAAGAACCCCTGATCTGGAATCTAAGGAATTTGAAGACAGGGCTGATTTGCCTTCATAATTTCTTCTGAATTGTATTTGTTTAGTGCCTTTACCTATAATAACCCCAAACATGTCTATTGCAATAAATTCAATGTAGAACATAATGCATACAAAAAACTTGTCAAAGTGACTTGTATGCAATCTGTCTGGCCACATCTCTTCATGGTTTATGTACATTCAATTACTCAAAAAGCATTTATTAAATACCTATGATGTGTTTGACACATTTCTAAAATTCTGAGCTACAAAGGTCAACAATAAAATAAAATAAAGCATTCATTGCTTCCTAGATATATGTTATTAAGAGAAATACTGTAACTATGAACTATATAAAATATATACAAAGTAAATATAAGGGAGAAAGAAGGACCCGGGTGCTGAGATGTTGCAAGAACGATCACATGGAATAGATGGAGCTTAAAATGTGCTCTGTAGGGATACAGAGATTTTAAGAAAAGAAGAGAGGGACTTGCATATTAAGTATCAAACAATACATGCAAAACCATGGATAAGTAAGATGGAAAGTTGAGGGTGAGAAATAGCAAGAAAGTCAATTTGGATATTGCTTAGAATTTGTGAAAGGGAGAAATGTGTATTCTGGAAAGATAGGGTAGAGAAAAAGGGATTTTAGGTCTTTCATAACAACCACAGGCATTTGTATAGGTTGGTACTTAAATATTTGTTGACTGACTGGAGCTTATATATATTAAGGAGACAATGGAATTTCTTGAGCAGAGGATTGAATGGGATAGTGAGATTTATATTTAAGGAATATCACTTAAGTGTTAAGAGAGCAAAGTAAGGACATTCCAAAGAGCTCCTAGTTGATCATATTTTCTTAAGGAGTAGAGAATAATATGATAAGTTGCATTGTAGATTTGGGGGATAGTTTGATTTGAGTGATTTTATTTGTATTTCACATAGTGGCAGTTGGAGACACTCAAGAAAACCCATAAATAATGCATTATAGCCCAATGAATTTGCTCTAAGGAAAGGTCCATTCTTTATATCCTCAGAATAATAATGATGGTGTTGTTCATCATCATCATCATCATCATCATCATCATCAACATTATCATCATCATCACAATAAAATATGTCCATGTGATTCTCTAATACAACAGACACAATGGGTTCAGTCATGCTCTCTAAATTGATGGTGAGTGTAAAGTAGGTTATGCCTGATTTGGCAAGAACACAATTGAGCTCTCTCCTAATGCATTAAGATGGAAATTGTTGACTGCCTTACAAAAGAAAATCAGGAAATAATTGCTAAGCATAATACTTAATGAGATGGAGGGATCTTAAAGTTGAAAGATACATTCATCAAACATTCTTATTTTAAATAGAGACTAGAGGGGTTGATGACTTCCCAAAGGCAAGAGAAGGATGAAGTAGCAGTGGTGGGATTTGACTGCAATTCTAGTACCTTTTTCATTGCAACAGTGAAAGTTAGTCACAGACATTTGTAAATCACGCAAAGTAGGAATGTGTAGATAACATCTCAAGAGTTCTGTAACTAAGGTGAGGAAACCAGTACATTGTTCTGGATTCCAAAGTCTAATGATTAGGAATGATCACATTTTATAATTTCATTCTCTGTCTTTTGCCTCAATAAGAAAAGCATTATAGGATGTCTGTATTTAGGGATCTGGGGAAGCACCAAATCCCTGGGGTGCCCTGTTCCTATCCCCTCATACTTTGTTTTGTATCCTAAAATCTTTCTCCTCCTCAATTTTTTTAATAACTAAATGAAATGGCGAATCTGAGGTCATTTTTCATATATACCCCAAATCCTGAATTCTTACTTATTATTTTCAGGCTTTAAATAAGAAGAGACTTTAAGAGAAGAAAAGGCAGCTTCTTTTATCTTGCCTTTAATTCTCTAAGTTCATGGAATCAAAACATTCTTTCAAATTATTTAATTATACAAATCTGCATCATATACAACCTGTTAATATTTTACTATTTTATTTCATAGACTTGAGGAAATATTTTAAAGTCAGCATCATGTCTAAATATTTGATTATAAGAAATGACCATCTGCCTTCTATCTAGTTTAATATATGTTCAGATGTTCGCTCTATTTCCTTATATGACAGTTTTCTCCTTTTAACTTATCAAGTTTTAAAATTCCAGCCACCACCCCAGAAGCACAATGTTTCTAGGGAAGCTACACTTGTTCCTACATTATATTTTTTTCTTGCTCCCTGGAAGAAAAGACATAATGGATTTTACTGTAATTATATTCACAGACTATCCAAGTGCTATTTGGCTGGGTACAGACAATATAATCTTTGGCATTAAAGACCTAGCCCTGCAGCACTTCAATGCCCATGACTCCTGTGGTTTTCAGTGAACATTGTTATATATGCAGAGAAACTTTGAGTTTGGATTCTTATCCTGTACTGGATGACTTAGTGTATGCTGCCTTGTAGATGTGGCAAGAGACAATCTAGGAATTTCACAATTTTTAGGATAAAAACATAGTAAGGTTCTGAAGAAGTACCTTCCTGTTCTACATTTGGGATCATAAAACTGAAGGATGGCAAACACTCAGATGGATATATGTGAGTTTAGTTTTAGGCCCATATTTCATACTTATTTCCTTTTTGAAACAGAAATAAAGAAACAAGTTCATTAAAAGTTGCATCGAGGGGGCAGCTAGGTGACTCAGTGGATTAGAACCAGGCCTAGAGACAGAAGGTCCTGGGTTCAAATCTGATTTAAGCCACTTCCTATCTGGGAAAGTCACTTGACCCCCATTGCCTAGCCCTTACCACTCTTCTACCTTGGAACCAATACACAGTATTGAATCAAAGATGGAAGGTGAGGGTTTAAAAATGTTATATTAAAAAACAAACTAATGGGATAACTTAACATAGAAAAATAGAAATCATTTTACAATATATTCAGAAGTTAACTACTATATAGTTCTGATTATATGTGAGAGATCATTAAAAAATATCTCCTTACAGTAGAACAGGGAATACTAATACAATGACCCCTCACCTATTGTGGGGCTTAAATTCCAGAGACACATTATATTTATTTAATTATTCACATATTTTAAGATTTTATAAACCCTTCCCACTCTCCTATAAACCGTTTTCATACTTTTATTAATCTAATATCACTGAGCCAATGAGCACCCATGAAACAGAACATAGCTCTCTGGTTGGTCACCTTTCATTCCATAAGCCAATAGTGTTCTGCAATAAGTATAATTCTGGGATACAGAATTATATATATATATGCTTTAAAACCTATGGTACAGTACAGACTGGATAAGTGAACCATGATATAGTGAGGGATGACTGTACTGTTCATCCAAGAACTTAACCTTCTCTATTCATGAATTATGCCAATAGGCCCAGATACACAGATCAGTATGAGACTATTTAAACATTTAATAAAGTCTACTTTAGCCCATATTTTTAAATAAATCTCTTATGGATTCTAGGCATCAAGATTTCCTTTAGATTCTTGTTTGGGACATTTATTTGGGAATTTATTACTCTAGATTGGTGTTCTCAAATGATGGACCTTATATCTAGGCACTCTCATCATCCAGTAGAGGGGCAGAGATAATGTATTTTCAATTATCAAGAATATGATTTTTAAAAATTCCTTAACTTTTGTCTCTGAATCAATACTGCATAGTGGTTCTAAGGCATATGAGCAGTAAAGGCTAGATGATGAAGGTTAAAGTGACTTTCCCAGGGTCTCACAGCTAGGAAATGTCTGAGGGTAGATTTGAACCCAGCACTTCCCATGTCTTGGTCTGCCTTTCAATCCACTAAACCACCTAACTGCCCCCAAGTTAGCAGTAACAACGTTAAACAACCATATAAACTACTAACTTTGTTCAGTAGCTAGATGATATAATGGGGCACTAGACTTGGAATCAGGAAGATTTTCATTTAAATTCTACCTCCAACATAGACTGTTGGGCTCTGATTAAGTTATTTTCTATCTGCCTCAGTTTTGGGGGTGTTGAGAGACTCTAAGGGACTGAGAACTGCCTATTCCCAAGATTCCAGTTCCATCTACCTATTAGAGTCATATATTTTCTCCTAATCATACCATCCCAAATTCCCAATTATGAAACTCTAGATCCCAGATAAAGAATATTAAGGAACCTTCTGGAAAAATATATTGTGGACTTTTTATTAAAAATTCCCTTTTGGATGTAAAATAGTGGCATCTGGCTGGACTACACTCCTGGCATGGGATTGCTCTCAAATCCATGTAGGGAGCACAGGAACCTGACCAATCTTGGTGCAATCATTCAATGATTGTCAGATATAAGGACCCATCACTCTACCTAGGCCAAATTTACCCCAATCATGAAAGCAGAACAAATTGCTGCCATCAAATGCTTCAGGCCTGCAGTCAAGAAAGTCTGCTGCTCCACAATCAGGTTCCCTGCCTCATAAAGTCTGGCATTGCTAGCACAAACTATGTTTCACTACCAAGAGGTCCAACACATTCCTTTAAAAGAAAGATGGCAGGTTTTATTTTCTGTTTAAGTAACATTCTCAACTGGAAAACAATTAAACAAACAAGCCCTCTATCTCTCTCAGTTTCCTTACTTGTAAAATGAAGATAATAATATCCATTTCACTGGGCTATTATGAGGATCAGAGGAGGTATTTTCATCTTATTTATTTATTTTTTTAAACTCTTACCTTCCCTCTTGAAGTCAGTACTATGTATGGTTCTAAGGCAGAAGAGTGGTAAGGGCTAGGCAATGGGGGTCAAGTGACTTGCTCAGGCTCACACAGCTAGGAAGTGTCTGAGGTCAGATTTGAACCCAGGACCTCCAATCTCTAGGCCTGGCTCTCAATCCACTGAGCTACCCAGCTGCCCCCTCCAATGAGGTATTTTATAAAAGATCTTGTCATTCTAAAACCAAAACAAAACATAAAAATTCTAGCTGTCACTACAACTACTATTACTACTACTACTATTAGCAATAACTTATTTTAAATTGATTGTATTAAATATTTTAATTGTTTTCAACAGTAACATTGTATTTTCCCCTAATCCCTCACTGTAAGTCATCAATCAGAATATTTTGTCCATCCTTTCTCATTTCCTTTTCCTTCTATACATGCATTTTGTGCATGTTCTCTTTCTCTAACTTTTCATGGAATCAAAAATCTCAAATTCAGTGCTAGAGTTCTAAGCAAAGAGAAGGATAATTTGAAGAAGCACTATTGAGAGAAACATTTGAGAATTTCATGCCCTCTGAGACCAACTTGTCCAACCCCCCTCATTTTACAATTGAGGGAATTGAAGAGTAGTGATCGTAAGATGTTTTGCCCAGGTTCACACAGGTAGTAAAACCATAAAGCTGGAATACAAGACCCAAGACTTAAGACTGCAGAGGAATGTGATTTTAACTGCATTCTTCTACTTCATAGAGCAATACTGGACATGGAAAAAGAAAAACCAAAATAAAAATGATAAACCAGACATTAAATAACGGTTGACTTGAAGTCTTTAGTTTTAATCATGGTTTACTTCCTAAATCAGTGATGAGTAATCCATATTGGCTTAAATGAGCAAAGATCTTCACAGAGATTTAAATCAATTAGATTCCTGGACCCCAGGTATCCTGAGCATTTAGGGATTGCCCTTGGGAAAGTCTGAGAAACATAGAGTTTAATGCTGAAATACATCTTTAAGAACATTTAACCTAACCTCCTCATTTTACTGATGAAGGACCTGAGGCCCACAGAGGTTAATTGTCTTATATAAGTTACCAATTGAGAAGGTTGAGAAGATGAATCCAAATACATTTTTTCTTATTCCAGTCAACTATCATGACTAGCAGAAATAAAAGCGATTTAGTCCCACAAGTTAATATAACAAAACTAAAAGTCTTTGAATGGAACTATCTTGTTCAAGGTAGCTCATCTTCTCCTGTCTCCCAGTCTAAAGATGTGTTTTTGTTTGTTTGTTTGTTTGTTTGATTTTTAGTCTTGCATTTCTATCCTTCAAGAAGCCAGGATTTTTAGAATTTTCAAATTTGGCAATGAGCTAGTCTCCCTTGGTGAATGGAAAATGAGCTTTAAAGTCAGATAACCTAAATTCTAGTCCTACATTTGACATACTGATTGGTTACTTTAGGGAAGTCATTAATTCTCTCAAAACTCCAGGCAAGTCAACGACTGTCAGTTGCAGAAGTGCTGACAATCTGCATCAGCAGAATAAGTTTCATTACCTATGCTTTCTCTACACTGATGTAATTACCAATCTGAATCAAATATTTTTTAAGACATAACTTTCATTTGTTTATGGAAATCATTTGCTTCAATGGATGGGTGCTCTAACTGACTCGTGTACACCCTCCAGACTCTAATCACTTCCAAGACATATTTTTCAATTGTTAAAATCCCCACAAAACTACTGTTCATGTCTTTACACAGATTAAATAAAAGATTTATCACCAAATCACCAGAGGCTTTATTCTTGTTGCCCTCATATTTCAGAGATGTAAGAGAAACACTTAGGCTAGGCCTCTCATTCTTTAATCTGGATTCATGGAAGCATCTCCTCATATTGTGTGAATAAATTTTTATAGGCATCCCCTGTGTAGGACATCATTAAAAATTTCTTTTAGCTTTTCACATGTACTGTCATTCTCCCTAATGCTTTCTGGGTCATCTTTAATTTGGATTCTGATATTGAAATGTTACAATATTCTTAGACATACAGCATTGCTAAATGGACATTTGGATCTTTTAAAAAATGGGCTGTTGCATAAGGATGGAGGAGATTGAGATCAGCAAAAAACAATGAAACTTTAAAAAATTCTTCCATCTTAATTTTTGTACTTAGTTTTTGACTCAGCAACTTGTTCATCTGTAACCCCATTCCAGATACCTACAACAACAGTCAACCTAATGGGCTGCCTATACAAGTCCATAAGATAATCTTCTAAAAAATCTTTCTCATCCACCTGGGTTTTCTTGTGTAAATCATTAAGCATATAACTTTTGAGTGGTGTTATATTTCCATGAATAGATCTTGTCATTTTTCCAGTCTTGACACAATCAATGAAAAGAAAGCCAATGAAATCATTCCTATGAACAATTTATTAATTTAGTGCTATTTTCTATACCCTCTTTAAGTATTCCTACTATTAATTGATAATAAGGTGGGTTAGTTAGGTGGTTCATTGCATGAACATTGGACATGGAGTCAGAGAGACAAAACTTCAAATCTGGCCTCCAACACTTACTGGCTATGAGATTCTAGATAAGTCACTTAACCTGTTGGTCTTAATTCACTGCAGAACAAAATTAAAAAAAAAAACAATTCTATGATCTTTGGAAAGAAAAAAGATAAATGGACAGAATTACAGTGCAATGATCCATGGTGTCAGAAAGATTTGGACATTACTGAACAACAAAAATAACTGAATTGCTTTTAAAGATTATGTATTTCTGTTTGCAAGACACTGAGTTTTGTGTTGTGGAAATAAAGAAAGGAAAAAAAACTGGGGTCTCTATAAGAATTTTAAATTCTAATAAGTGGGGATAAGCATTTTAAAATATAAGATGCATAGAGTACAATCTTATAGAAATAGGTATTAAAAGCTGGTTGGATAAGAAAAGGTCTCTAGAAAGTAATACTTGAGTTGGATATGAAGAACAACAAGGATTCTAACAGACAAAGGAAGAGGAAGAACATTCCGTTCATGAAAGATAGCTAGTTCAATGGCAAAGAGACTTTTCGAAAGGGATCAATCTGTCTGATCCATAGAGTGTATGGGAATAACTTTTCAGAAGACTAGGAAAGTTTTAATTGATATTATAATAATCAGAATCATATTTATATAGATCTTCATGATTTCCAAAGTGTTTTATATAAATTATCAGCATCTTAAGTTTGTGAGTTACATACTCTCTTGATACTTGTTTTCAGATGAGGAAGGGGTTGTGCAATGATTTGTCCAAAGTCACACAGCTAACATAGATAAGAAGTGGCTGAGATGGGATTTGAACTCAGGTGTTCTGGTTATTCTATATACTATCCACTTTATCATTTGAATGCAAGTTATGAAGAAATTTAAAGGACATAAAAAGGAGTTGATCCTTAATCCTCCAAGTAACTGGGAACTATTCTATTTTAATAAGTTGGGGAAATAATATAGACATCTACTTTAAGAAAATTGCTTTAGCAACTTTGAGTAGAATTGATCAAAGTTTGTTGTATGGTATTTCAGAGTCCAATAGTAATGTGCAAAGATGAGTAACTTTGGGGTTACAGTTTCATACTGACATCTGAGTCAAGTCCTTTGAATCCATAAAAATTCATTCATGAATTCCTAAAAGCCCCTAAAACAGTTGTAATTATCTACTTTTATCAAGTTTGCCTATATAATTGGTCTGACATAGAAACTCAGAGTTGTATTAATTTAGATTTCTATAATTATTGATTATTTTTAGCACTTTAATATGACTGTTGATAAATTTGATTTCTTTTTCCCTTTGCAATTTTTTTTCTTAAGGTCCTTAGTATTGTCATTCTTGGAGCATGGAATTTTATTTTATTTTTGATTCTATTCCTTGTTTTTAGAAGACTGGTTGAGTCATCAGCTTATATAAATGAAGCTAGGAGTTTTGTGTTAAACCTAAATCACAGCATCTCAAAAAATGGAAGGATCTCAGGATCTTCCTAGTTTATTCAGTGTCTGAATAACAATATCTCCTATTACATTGGTGAGAGATCTAAACTGTTTGAAGATCTCAGATCGGGAAGAGTTAATGGCTAAACAAGAGAGAGAGGGAGAAATCTTTGTACATGGAATGGAGTTTTCTAGGTACAATGTAGAATCAACTTATACTAGTCATAAAAATCATTCTGACCAAAAAAAATGGTTTGTGTGTGTGTGTGTGTGTGTGTGTGTGTGTGTGTGTGTGTGTGTGTGTGTGTGTGTTGGGATATTTTATAAGCCTCATTTAAATATCCATATGATTATTCAAAGGACTTTAAAGACTACAAATCTAATAATTGATGGTAAATGGTAGCCTTTATAAATTACTGAATAATTGTACAGTACAAACAAAAGGAGATTAAGGATGTTGTTAGCATTTTAATGATATTTCAAATTCTACTCATACAATTTTTTGTTTGGTTGTCAACAGCTTGGAAAGGGCACTAGTAGATTATTACCGTTCCTTTTTTGTACAGTATTAAGAGTTATGGAATAACTTGTATTTCTGGTTTTCACAAAGTGAATGTCATTCTGTTATTTCAAGCAATAATAACCCTAAGGGGAAATTAACTGAAAGCTACAATAATGAAAAACATGGCTAATGGTTATTGGATTTTAAAAGAAATATTATTTATTCCACTAGCTTTACTATAATTGATTGGAATGTCAGCACAATATAATTTGGAAGTAGATCTAATCTCTCCTTAAGCACACAAGCCAAGAAAACAAGCACAGAGAAATTCACAAATGTAATATCATTGAGGTGAATAGTGCCTGTTTTGCTTAATGAATCTGCCCTAATCAGAGGGGCTCTAAGATTTATCTTTCAGCTATGCATATTTATGAAACATCTTCATTCATGTGAAATGCTCATTTATGAAATCAGTTGTTTAGTCATATGTACAGTTAATATTTCTAAAAATGATATTCTCATGTATATATCTTAGAAAAATATAATGCTATTAATAAGATAAAATATCAACATGACTCCATATTATTCTCTAATGCTATTTTGAAAAGATAAAGAATAGGTGGGTGGCACAGGTTATAGAATGCTCGGTTTAGAGTTCAAGAGACCTGAATTCAAATGTTGCCTCAGTCATTTACTAGCTGTGTGACCCTGGTCAAGTTATACAGCTGGTCTCAAAAGAAAAAAAAAAAGAGAAAGAAGGGTTAAACTTGTAGAGAAAGAAGGGTTAAACTTGTAATTCCAATGATACAGAAATTTCCCCCATAAATTCAGTTAAGCTTCTTTTCTACAATTTATCATCTTAAAGAACTTTAGTTCTATACTGAGAATACTGAGAAAGGGTCCTGCCCAGAGTCACACAGTCAAGATGTACTATAAGAATATGAATTGAAGTTTGTGCTTTAGAAACCACTAGGAAAAATAATATGAAAAATACATTCATATAAGGAAGTGTATACTACCATCTTCAAATGTGTCACAGATCATACTTGGGCTTTGTTTCCTTTCTCAATCACCATGAATTACTCCACATACAAACTGATACGATGAGGGGATCTAATTACAAAGAAATGCTTTATTTCAACTCTTACAAAATAAGAATACATTAATATACATTTTTATTGAATTAAAAGTAGGAGATTGAAAATCAATGAAGTTAATAATTTCAGTGGTTTGGAACTCAGCGAAAGTTTTGGATTGTGGTTTAAATTGTAATATTCAAATTCTAAAAATTGCATTTATTAGATTTTTAGTACAGGAAAGGATTTTTATTCATATCTTTTTAAAAGCCAGAAATATAAAACAAATTCTGTCCTTGAGCAAGTGTCTTTGCATATCTACACAGGAACTATTTAAGATCTGAGATGTAGAAAGAGTTCCATTCAATAGTTTTACAATCTTAATTGAAGTAACCACCAGAGGACAGCACTAACACCAAAGTACTCATGCAAGAAGATCTCTCTACAAGAAGTATTTGAGTTTCCACTGAGTACCGTCATTCATAGTTAGTACTTAAGACATTGTTGTTGCTTAAGTTTGTTATTATAACTGCTTTGGGACTTATTAAAGAAACTCATTGGGCTGTGGTAAGGTGTATGTGTTTTGGGAGAGTGTCTAAAGAGGGTACTTTTATGAAATTTTGTTGGGGAATATATGGAACTTAATTAAACTATTAATCCTTAAAAACAATTCAACTTCTGAATCTTTTGTTTATTGCGTGATTTTTTTTCTCTTATACAGGAATGTTAGTTATTACAAGTGTTTGTGTATATGTGTGTGTGTGTTGTGTGTTTTAATATACTCTTAAATTCTTTCTTAAGTATTTTAAAATATTTGTGGTTGCCAAAATTGTAGGATTAAAAATGAATAAATACTTCCAGTATTTTAAAATATATAGGATTTTAATAATCATCAAAAGAGAGGAAAAAGAAAAAGGATTCTTTCAGCCAAGTGAGCAGAGCAAGGAGAGCCAGAGACTCATACATGCAGCACAAGCACAAGCTCCCAAATAAGAGCCCCACAGCATGGATCTCAGCCAAATTTATTTCCCAAGCCTCCTTATGTAAAATAAGAATGTAACTGAAAAGGATGCTGGGAATGTAACTTAGGTGTAATAAATTTTCCAACTTCACAGTTCCAAGGTAGAAGAGATGTAAGGACTAGGCAAAGGGGGTTAAGTAATTTACCCAGGCTCACGTAGCTAGGAAATGTCTAAAGCCATATTTGAACCTAGGACCTTTGTAAGCATGAAAATGTGGTTTGCCAAGACTATAAATTGCCCAAACTGTAAAGGTTTTGGCCAAACTGTAGTGATAATTTTAGTCTTTTGACTTAAAATATAAATAAGTGGTCACCATGGGAAATTCCCAAATATTCAAAAATACCCAAATCAACTGGTATTTATGGAGATTTTAATTAATATAAAATAGGAATTAAGGGAGGGAGGGGGAGAGAGAGAGAGAATAGCCAAGCAGTAGAAAAGGGCCTAGACCAAAATGGCCTAGGCCTGAGCCTAAGGGAGAGTGAGTCAGTCTTTATTTCTCACCACAAGATTGTCTCCAAGCAAGCTCCAGTCCACACTTCAACTCTAAACTCCAACTAACTCCAACTGAATTCCCCTAAGGCACAGTCTGAGTAGGGTGGAATAATTTTAAAAGTTCTCAATACATTCCTGACCAAGTACCTCCACTGTTAAAATGGGGAATAGCTTAATCAAATCTTCTGAAGTAGAGTCTGAGCAGTTTTAAGATTCACACCTTCCATCTCTTAATCCACTGAACTATGAGCTGCCCCCATTCCAAGTGTTCTTAAAGACATCTGAAAGTGCAAATACTGTTATCTTCTCAATCATATGGCACAGAGTACTAACTTCTTTATATTTGCTCTTATTAAGATCCTAAAACATAATGATCTTTTCAAAGTTTCCATCTATTTTCTATACTGTATTCTCTACATACTTCTTTTTTATTATTAATTTTTATTTTTCTCAATTGTGAAAACAATTTTAACATTCTTTTTTAAATCTGAAGTTAAAATTTCCTCCTTTTATAAGCAGTTTCATATATATTAAATATTTGCAATTATAAAAACACATTGCCATATTAGTCATGGTGCAAAAGAAAGCAGAACAAGGAAAAAAATAAACATTTTTATTAGTGTGCTTCAATCAACATTCAGACTCCATCAGTTCTTTCTGTAGAGGGAGATAGGATTTTTCATCATAATACCTTAATTTTCTTGGATCATTTTGTCACTGAAAATAGCTAAGCCATTGACCACTGTTCCATTAAATATTGTTTTTACTCTTGGTCCTGATCACTTCATTTGGCATATGTTTACCCAGATTTTTCAGAAACCATTCTCTTCCTTTCTTATAACAAAATAATATCCCAATGCAATCATACAACTATCAGACAACCATAAATTGTCCAGCCATTTCCCAATTAATGGACACCCTTTAAATTTCCAGTTCTTTTTTATCTGAAAAAAATATGCTATAGATATTTTTGTACATATAAGTATTTTTTCCATTTTTCTTTCAAAGCCTGTCCCCCACCTATTTTATCTTTTTCTTCTGGTATTGCCTGCATTGGCTTTGTTTGTGTGAAATCTTTTTAATTTAATGTAATAAAATACTCCATCTTGTATTCTGTAATGCACTTTATATATTGTGTGGTCATAAATTCTTCCCTTATACATAGATATGGCAGGTAAATATTCCATGTTTCCCTAATTTGCTCATGGTAGCTATTACCTTTTTTAGCTAAATCATGTAACCATTTTGAAATTATCTTTGTTTATGTTATGAAATGTTTGTATATACTTAATTCTGCAAATTCTTTCCAGTTTTCACCGCAGATTTTGTCAAATTGTAAATTTTTAATTTAAAAATCTTAAGTCTTCATTTCATCAATTACTGTATTATTATATTAATTTACTACGGGGTATTGTTTACCCAATCTATTTACTAATGTACCATTATATTTCTTAGCCAATAACAGATTGTTTTGATGATTACCACAATGTAATACAGTTTGAGATCTGATACTGCTATACCCACTTTATTTACTTTTTTATTGATGTCCTTGATATTCCTGAACTTTTATTTTTCTAGATGAGTTTTATTATATTTTTCTAGCTCTATCAAACATTTTTGGTAGTTTCACTGATATTATACCAAAAAATAAATTAAAATTTAGATACAATTGTCAATTTTTTTGTTAGATTGGCATTTGCTAATCATTAACATCTCCAGTTGTTAATTCTGACTTTATTTGAATGAAGTATTTTATAATTGTGTTCAAATGATTCCTGAGTTTGTCTTGGCAGGTAGTATTTTAATATTGTCTGTACTTATTTTAAATGAATCACTCCTCTTCCCATTGAGCTTTATTGGTCATAAATAGAAATGCTAATGATTTATGTGGTCTTGTTTTATATCCTGCAAATAATGTTGTTAATTATTTTAATTCATTTTTTTCTTTGATTCTCTAAGATGCTATAACTATACCATCATATCATCTGCAGAGTGATAATTTAATTTCCTCATCATCTATTCTTATTCTTTCAATTATTTTTCTTCTTTTATTGCTATAGCTAGCATTTCTAATATAATATTGAACAGTTTGGTGATAATGGAGATTCTTCCTTCTTCCTGATCTTATTAACAATAATTCTAGCTTATTCACATTACAGATAATATTAATGATAGTTTTAGATATATACTAATTATTATCTTTAAAGAAAGCTTCCTTTATTGACAGAGTCAATTATTCTGATACTATCCATAATATTGAATCAAGCCTGCCTGCATTTCTGGAACAAATAATACCTGCTCATATTATTTGATCTTTGTGATACATTACTCTAATCTCTTTGCTAGAATTTTATTTAAAAATTTTATGTTAATATTCATTAAGGAAATTATTCTATGTTTTCATTGCTCTGTTTTTGCTCTTCCTGGTTTGGGTATCAGCATCATATTAATGTGTTTATTTTTTAATGATGGAACTCCTTCTTTTTCAAAACATAATTTTTGTAATAGTAAAATTAATTGTCATTTAAATGCTTGGTAGAATTTACATCTGAATCCATCTGGACATGGGGAGGTCATTGGATACTTATCCAATACTTTCCCCCTATAAATAGTTATTTAGCACATTGTACTTCCTCTTATATTAATTAGAGAAATTTTAAAATAAATTTTATAATTTTCATTAATTCATAATTTTAAAATAAATAATAATGTCTTAATTTATTACTGTTAGATTGATTGGCATGTAATTGGGTAAACTCTTTGATAATATATCTGATTTCATCTTCATTTCTTTTTATATTAAACAACCCATCATGGATGTATTTTATTTTTTTAATCTCATAATTTTATTTATTTGTTCAATAATTTTCTCACTAAGAAGTGAATGGCTAAGAATTTTCTTACTAAGGAATAGCATATTAATGAATTTAATTTTCCCTTAAAACATGGATCCTAAGCCAAGGGATATAGAGATTGGATATCCTATCTATCATATTTAATATATAATCCCAGGCAAACAAGCAAATTCAGACTAATCCCAGATGGATGATGTCTTCTACCTTATCTGATGACCACCAAGCTTGAAAAAAGATTTAATTATTGTGAACTCTTCCATGTTGATGTTACTCATAAGCATACCCATCAGAGCCAACTCACATTTTTCTCAATCTAGTCAATTCTTGCCTTTATCCTTAAATAAAATTGACATAGAACATTCAAAATTCCAAAGACCTTTTTTTCTATTTTAACACTTTGTAGCAATCACTCAGCTAGCAATTGGGCTCTCTTTCTGTCATCCTTCACTTTTTTATGAGGCCTCTTTTACTTGATGGCCTTTATGATCTTTATAAACTTCCTCTTAGATAGTCAATTTTATTTATTTTTTAACCAGAGGCAAATGATAGGATTTTCTGTCACTATCTGGGTCACTCAAATTTAGAATTCATTTAAAATTATGGTATTTTATGATTAAAAGCCATGAAATAATTTGTACTTATTTTCAATTTATTAATTGGTATATATGCTATTTACCTCACATGGAACAAAATCTTTGAGGGTGACTCATTTAAGTAATTTTATTTTTGTCTTTGTATTCCTTGTGTTTGTAACCATGTTAAGGTGCCTAATGATTTCTTGTTTAGCTGAAGTGGATTAAATTGAATTGAAGATTAAATTTTGCATCATCAGACAGCTCAGGAACAATAAAAAGATTTTCTTAGTTTCTAAATGGATGAGCCATTTCCCTTCCTCCTTTTCAGTAAAACAAGTTGTAACTGTCCCGAATAAATTACAAAGAATAAGATCCATTTTGATTTGTCTCAGAATGATTTGTTTATTTTCCCCATTATTTTAATATTTGTGTTTTGGACTATGGAGATATTTAAGTTCCAATTTGGGACTAGACTCTAATAATAACTATAGATTGTATTAGATAAATATATACATATACATTATTAAATAAAATCATATTTGTATTTGGGCAGAATTGAAAATGGAGAGACATAGGATTATTTGAAATAATATTTCCTCATAAAAACTAAGTTTTCTATGAAAGTTTAGTAATGTTTTTAAAACAAGCTATTGATTTCCACAACAAAATCTCATTTGCCTGTGGTCATGATCTTGCATTCATTTTCTGAGCCCTAATGCATCACAGGTAGTAGAACCCTGACCTTTCAGAAAAACCATTATTTTATCATCACAAGGATCGAAGTAATATGGGAAATTGGGAAAACCCATTATTGTCTTTTTTTTCTTCAGCTATTTAAAAATATATATAATAATTTCCAGAGAAACTGGAAATTGAAAGGGACCTTCTAAATCATGTACTTTAACTCACATTTGGTTATGAATGCCTTCTACAAAATTTGAGGCAAATACATTTCAAGCCTTTACTTGAAGACATCAAGTCAGGAGGTGCTCATTGTCTTTTCAAATATATCTTGTCTTTCCTTTCAAATGATTTTAAATATCTGTGATAATTTCTTTATATCAGGCAGAACTTTTCCTTTCCAGATACTAACCATTCTGCTTCTTCCCCTTAGTGGAAAATAAATCTAGCTACTCTTCCACTTAAAGCTCTTCCCAAACTTGAATACACACCATTCATGTGCCCACTAAGTCTTTTTATTTTTAGGTTTAAATATATGGACTTAGTCATTTTCATCAACAGTATCTGATATAGAAATACTTCAAATATTCTCACTGTCTTAGTTTCCCATTTTTGTACTCTTCAACTGACTAATACCTTTCCTTACATATGGTGCCTTGAAATTAGTGAAATAGGTTCACATGTAGCTGCTCTGAAATGAATTGTTTAATATTCTGATTAGAAATTCAGTATCTTTTAAGTACAGTATAACATAATTGCATTAATCCTTCATTCAAAAATTCTACTCTCACTTAATTGTTAAATCATTGAACTCACATCTCCCTATCTCATCTTCACATATATAATGAGAGACTTGACATTTCCCTTGCTTAAATCTAGATACAATTTGTCTCTAGATTTTAAGCAATCCATCTCTCTGGTTAACTTACCAAAAAAAGCTGAAAAAATATCTTGACCTATAATATCTTGTATCTGATGATTTTGTGCTATTTAAATAACATAATTTCCTTTTCTTGTTTGAACAGTGGGTTGGTTAGTCAGTAAAACATTTAGTAACCAGGTCCTTTTTGCTAGGCACTATACTAAGCACTGGGGATACAGAAAAGAGGAAAAACACAGCCAAGTTCCTTGAAAGAAAACCCAGTCTATTGGGAGAGAGGAAAAAAAAAAAACAAGTTCTAGAATATTGAGAGGAATTGAAGTCAAACTTTTCCACATCTAGTTTGAAGAATGTGTTTTTCCTCTAGATGAAATTTATCATCTAAAATTACCCTGTCAGATATTTTATGTTTATTATTTTTTGGAGGTTTTGTATTAAAATTCCCATTTCAAATAAAGTTTAAAGGTTGAAGGCTATATAATCACAAAGTTTCCAGTCTATAACTTTAAAATTACTTCAAATGTTGAAGTTCTGATGGACAGTTAAAGTGATTTAGGATTCTAAGTAGTATTCTTTTCTTTTCTTTTAAAGTTTTAATTTTGAACATTTTTGGGTTTTTATTATATTGCCTCGATTTTATTGCATTAAATGTGGCCATTTTTCTTAAATAAAAACAGTTTCACTTCCAGAAAAATCTATTTCCATTATTAAGAATTCTATTTTTAAAGTTTATACATGAAAGAGAAGATTTTGCAAATTTTGTCTGATCATTTTATATTCTTTTTTTTATATTTGCACTAGCATGATTATTTAGTTTATATCCCCAGTCATATCCCCATCAACACATGGGATCAAGGAATTGTTTTTCTTCTGTGTTTCTATTTCCACAATTCTTCCTCTAAATGTGGATGGTGTTCTTTCTCATAGGTCTCTCAGAATTGTCCTGGATTTTTGCATTGCTACTAGTAGAGAAGTCCATTATGTTTGATTGTACTATAGTGTATCAGTCTCTGTATACAATGTTCTCCTGGTTCTGCTCCTTTCATTCTGCACCAATTCTTGGAGGTCATTCCAGTTCTCATGGAATTCCTCCAGTTCATTATTCCTTTCAGCACAATAGAATT
Organism: Monodelphis domestica; assembly: GCF_027887165.1. Classification (NCBI taxonomy): domain Eukaryota; kingdom Metazoa; phylum Chordata; class Mammalia; order Didelphimorphia; family Didelphidae; genus Monodelphis; species Monodelphis domestica. The sequence goes on along the minus strand of NC_077227.1, from coordinate 27,865,415 downwards.
TCATCACCAAAATATACCACAATTTTTTCAGCCATTCCCCAACTGGAGGGCATCCCCTCATTTTCCAATTTTTTGCCACCTTGAAGAGCGCAGCTATGATTATTTCAGTATGCCTTTTTTTCTATTATCTCTTTGGGGTACAAACCAAGCAGTGCTATGGTGGAATCAAAAGGCAGGCAGTCTTTCAGCACCATTTGGGCATAGTTCTAAATAGCCATTCAGAATGGTTGGATCAATTCACCTCTCTACCAGCAATGTATTAATGTCCCAATTTTGTCAATTCCCTCCAACATTTATTACTTTATTTTGCTGTCATGTTAACAAATATACTAGGTGTGAAGTGGTACCTCAGAGTTGTTTTGATTTGCCTTTCTCTGATTAAAAGAGATTTAGAACACTTTTTCATGTGCTTATTATTAATTTTGATTTCTTTATCTGAAAATTACCTATTAATGTTCCTTGCTCATTTATCAATTGGAGAATGGCTTGATTTTTTTGTATAAATTATTTAGCTCCTTATAAATTTGAGCGATTAGACCTTTTTCAGAAGTTTTTGTCATAAAGATTTCTTCTCAATTTGTTGCTTCCCTTATAATTTTGTTTGCATTGGTTTTATGTGTACAAATATCTTTTTAAGTTAATATAATCAAAATTATTTATTTTGCATTTTGTAAAGTTTTCTAGCTCTTATTTGGTCTTAAAATCTTTTCTTTCCCAAAGATCTAACAGGCATACTATTCTGTGTTCACCTAATTTACTTATAGTTTCCTTCTTTAAATTCAAGTTATTGACCCATTCTGAGTTTATCTTGGTTTTAATTTTTGATCCAAACCCAGTCTCTCACATATGGTCTTCCAATTTTCTCAGTAGTTTTTGTCAAATAGTGAATTTTTGTCCCCAAGGCTGGGATCTTTGGGTTTATCATAGACTGTCTTGCTTAGGTCACTGACCCCAAATCTATTCCACTTTTCCTCTGTCCTGTCTCTTAACCAGCACCATATTGTTTTAATGATCACTGCTTTTTAGTACAGTTTAAGATCTAGTATTCCTAGGCCTTCTTTCACATTTTTTTCATTATTTCCCTTGATATTATTGATTTTTTTGTTCTTCCAAATGAACTTTTTTGTTTTTTTCTAATTCAGTAACAAAAATTTTTTGGTAGTTTGATGGGTATGGCACTAAATAAGTAAATTAGTTTGGGTTGGATTGTCATTTTTATTATGTTATCTTGTCCTACCCATGAGCAATTAATGTTATTTTTCCCAATCATTTAGATCTACTTTTAATTGTGTGAAAAGTGTTTTGTAGTTCTGTTCATATAGTTTCTGTGTTTGTCTTGGCATATAGATTCCTAAGTGTTTTATATTGTCTCAAGTGATATTAAATGGAATTTCTCTTTCTAACTCTTCCTGCTGAGATGTGTTGGAAATATATAGAAATGCTGATGATTTATGTGGGTTTATTTTGTATACTACAACTTTGCTAAAGTTGTTGATTATTTCCACTAGCTTTTTGGTTGATTTTCTAGGATTCTTTAGGTAGACAATCATATCATCTGTGAAAAGTGATAGCTTGGTCTCTGAATCTCATAGGTATTTATGCACACCTTGCATTTAAACATCACTCTTAAATGTCCTTATCAAATAGTCATATAGATTACATTGTGTTGTCTAATTTCAGGGAGGAAATCAATGAATAAAAAAGTATTTATTAAATGGTTTCTATGATCATCTGACTGTTAAGTGCGGTGAATATAAAAATATAAAGAAAAATAAAAAAAAAACTTGCTTTCAAGAAGTTTATAGTCTATTTAAATGAAGACTGATTAGCAGTCAGAAAAGCTTTTAGCTAGGTTAATTGCATGATGCTTTTGCTTATATTGAATTAATATTTACTTCTTTTATTCATTCATTCATTTTTTATTTGTTTCTTTGTTTCAAATTACAAATTCTAAGAAAATTCCATACAAGTTTTCCCAAGTTATATGATCAAACTTTTCTTTCTCCCTCCTTTCCCTTCCCTCTCCAGGTTGCAGGCTATTCAATATGGGTTATACATATATTGTCATGCAAAACATATTTCCATATGGTTCATTTTTATGAGTAAGTAATCTTATAAAACTGAAAGTATACAATATGAACCTAAATAAACAATTGTGAGATTTTATGTTTTCATCTGCTTTTTTACTACAGCAATTAATTCTGTGGAAGTGGACAGCATTCTTTGTAATATCTCTCAGAATTTTCCTGGATCATTTTATTGCTGATAATACTGAAGTTTATCACAGTTGATCATTCCACAATATTGCTATTACTGTGACAATATTTTCCTGGTTCTACTTATTTCACTCTTCATCAATTCATGTAGGTCTTTCCAGTGCTTTCTGAAATCATCCTATTCATCATTCCTTATAGCACAATAGTGTCCTATCACTATCATATACCACAATTTGTTCATCCATTGCCTAATTGACAGATATTCTCTTAATTTCCAATTTTTTTTTACCAATAGAAAAAAGCTATATGTATATCTATGCATATAACTTAATTTAATTCTTAATATTTTTGAGAAATTAGCCCTTTTTAAGAGAAATTTGTTATAAAATTTCCCCCAAATTTCAGTTTTCTTCTAATCTTGGTTTCATTGGTTTTATTTGTATGAAAACTTTTTAATTTAATATAATAAATATAATATAATAAAATTATTCATTTTGCTTCTTGTTCTGTCCTCTAACTCTTATTTGGCTCTTTTATTCTTCTGCTTCTTAGTGCTTTTAATATGAATAATTGTTGTATTTTGTCAAAGGCTTTTTCAGCATCTTTTGTGATAATCCTGTGATTCCTGTTAATCTGGTTATTGATATGGTCAATTATGTTGATAGTTTTGCTAATATTAAACCAATATTTTATTCTTGGTGTAAATTCCATCTGGTCATAGACAATAATCCTTGAAATATATTGCTATAGTCTCGTTGCTAGTATTTTATTTAAGATTTTTGCATCAGTATTCTTTAAAGAAATTGGTTTGTAATTTTCTTTCTCTGATTTTGGACTTCCTGGCTTAGATATCAGTAACATATTTGTGTGATAAAAAGAATTTGTTAGGACTCCCTAGTGTTTATTTTGCAAAGTAGTTTTATAATAATGAATAATTGTTCTTTAAATATTTGATAGAATTGTGAATCCATCTTTCCCTGGGGATTTTTTCTTAGGGAGTTCACTGATGTCCTATTCAGTTTCCTTTTTGAGATTGTATTATTTAATTATTCTATTTTCTTTTTGTTAATCTAGGCAATTCATATTTTTGTAAATATTCACCCATTTCAATGAGATTGTCAAATTTGTTTTCATATAATTGGGCAAAAGGGCTCCTAATGATTGCTTTAATTTCTTCTTCATTGGAGGTGAATTCACCATTTTTGTTTTTAATACTAATAATTTGATTCTCTCCTTTCCTTTTTTAAATCAAATTAACCAATATTCACATTTTTTCCTGAATCAAGTTCTATTCTTTATTAGTTCAAATTCTTTTATTTTCAATATTATTAATTTCAATTTTGATATTTAGAATTTCCAATTTGGGCCTTAATAGGAGATTTTAATTTTTAATTTTTAAAATTTTTTTCATTGCATGCCCAATTCATTTATCTGCTTTTTCTCTTTTTTATTGATAAAAAAAAATTCAGGCACATACACTTCCCCTTCAGAACTGCTTTGACTATATCTCATAAATTGTGATATGTTGTCTCCTCATTGTTATTCTGTTTAATGAAATTGGTGATTGTTTCTATGATTTGTTCCCTGATCTATACATTTTGAAGAATGCAATTATTTAGTTTCCAATTAATTTGTAATTTGACTTTTTGAACCTTTATTGATAATTGTCATTGCTTTATGGTCTTAAAAAGTTGCAATTATTATTTCTTCCTTTCTGCATTTGGTTGTGAAATTTTTATGCCCTGGTACATGTTCAATTTTTAATTATGTACCAGATGCATCTGAAAATAAGGTATATTCCTTTTTATACCTATTCAATTTTCTGTAGATATTTATTAAATCTAACTTTTCTAACATTTCATACATTTCCTTTGCTTCTTTCTTGTTTATTTTTTTTTTATTAAACTTATCTCATTCAGAAGGGGAAGGTTGAGGTCTCCCAATAGTATACTTTTACTGTTTATTTCTTCCTTAATCTCTTTTAGTTTCTCCTTTAAAAATCTGAAGGCTATACAATTTGGTGTATATATGTTCAGTATTGATGTTATTTCATTGCATCTCCTACTTTTTATCAAGTTCTAATTCCCTTCCTTATGTTTTTAAATCAGGTCTATTTTTACTATAGCTTTGTCTGAGCTCATAATTGCTTCTTCTGCTTTCTTTTTTTTTAATCTCAGTTGAAGCCCAATTAATTCTGCTCCATCCCCTTACCTTTACTCTATGTGTGCCTACCTGACTTAAATGTGTTTCTTGTAAACATCATATAGTTGGATTTTGGTGTTTAATCCACTCTGCTATCTGCTTCAATTTTATATTTTAGTTCATATCATTTATGTTTAAAGTTATGATTACCATCTTTGTTTTTCCCTTCATCTTACTTTCCCTTTTTAGTCCTATATTTTTCCTTTCACTCTATCCCTCCACACATTTTACTTTTAATCACTCCCTGCATTCTCCCTTTATATAACTCCCCTTCACACCACCACCCTTCTCATTCCCTTCCAACTTCTCTCTAGAGTTTTGTGATCACCCCCCCACAAACTTTTCCCTCCTTCATATTACTCCCCAAAGAATCTGACTGTTCTTCTCTCTATAAGCCAATTCATATGAAAATAAGGTTTAAGTATTATCTCTTACTACCCTGATCTCCCCACTGGAATAGTTGGTTTTTTTTCCCATGACATTTTCTGTTTTAATTTACCCCATTTTACCTCTTTCTTCCAATTTCTCCCAGTGCAATACTAATTTTTTTTTTACCCTGTAGGATTTAATTTAATATCCAACACTCCAAGAGTTATATTTTATGATGTTTATTAATCATCACTTAATGTAGATGGAATAAAAAGGGAAATAGAATTTAAAAAATTAAATTAATTAAAACCACATAAGCAAGTTCTCCTGGGTGGCACTTAACCAACTGCCACAGCTAAGTTTTCAGGAAAAAGAGAGAGGTGGAGCTCCACCAAACTTTATATCCGCCCTACATCAGCATATAACATGAGAAAGAGAATGGGGTGCTGTCAATTGTTTTTACAGTAACTGCGGGGGGCAACAGATTCTGACATGGTCATGGTGGGAAGCTGGAAGCTGCAAAGCAGCCCTCCAAGAATAAAAAGCCCCCCACCAACCCCCTTTTTTGACTTTTCTCCCCAACTCTCCCCACTAATAGGCTGTTATGATTATTAATCTCTCCCCAATACAGGAAAAATAACATGAAATCAAATACTTATAGGATCAATAAACACACCCCACATTAATCTCCCTAGATTATTACCCCAAAAAGATTGAAATTACAGAATTAAAGCTCAAAGATTATTGCCCATAACCTCTTTTTTCTCAAGCACAAGATATACCTCAAAGCCCTACAATAAACACTGGCCAAATGCTTGAGCACCATAACAAATATTTCCTTACAGTTATCACACCTCAATAAAACAAAAACCAGGCAGCATTGCTAGGCACTTCAAGGTAACACAAGAAAAACAGAACTTATAAATTGAGGAAAACCTCAAAACTGATCTGCCATAAGTCACCTTTTAACTTTACACCTAGATACAAAGCTGTTTTGTTATTCATCTCCCAAGCAATTGTGATTGATAGTGAAAGTTGATCAAAAGCACAATGATCCTCTCAGCAGGTCAAGGTGTACCAACCTACAAATGACTTCATTCACATTATTTATATCCATCACAGAATGTTGTAGAAATGTAGTAAATGATCACAGAATTCTTTGTTGTAGTAACATCACAAGAGTATTGTTTAGGTGATTTGATAATATCCAATCAGAATTTAGAATGTCACATATATAGATAATTTATTGTGTGTCAAAGAATTATGTACCTGAAAACCTATATAATAAATGAACCATGACATTATGGCATAGTACTGTGTGTGATGCCTGCATATATGGGTTTGAACACATAGTGTTTCTAGTCTCCATTATTTGACCAGGTCATCACATCTAGGCAGAGATATCCTTGGACTCTCAGAGAGATCACTGGACAGATCTAAATAGGTAACAGATTCTCATTATATGATCCCCCCCTGTGATTCCCATGGAAAAAAAAGCATGTAGATATCTTCCAGATAGCTTCCCCATGGAATCAGTACACAAAAATAATTTACATCTCTAAAGATCTATAATTAGAGATACCCTAAAACATTATACTTTCTAAGGGGAAATTATAATAAAGCAGGCAAGGAGAGTGTGGTCACATGGTCTTATTTGTTAGAAAATTACATTTTTATTCCTTTATGTCTAGTAATTATTAATAAACTTTAAAAGCATAACACTTGAAATATTGGACATTAATTTAAATCCTACAACCCCTGGATTTTTCCCATTTCATTTTAAATAACTTACTACCACATTCTTTGTCTATGTATATTTCTAACTAGTATAATAATGATAAACATTTTAAAAATTGCAAATATCTTTCCATGTAGAAATATTAACAATACCTTAATGACTCCCCTAAATTAATCTCTTTCTTATTTACCTTTTTATGCTTTTCTTGAATTTTTATAATTTCTTGTAATATGATGCCTAGGATTGTTTGTTTGTTATACATGATTTTCAGGTAGTCCAATAATTTTTAGATTATCTTTCCTGGATCTATTTTTCAGGTCAGTTGTTTTTTCATATTTTCTTCTAATTCTATTTCATTCTTTTTGTTTTGTTTTATTGTTTCTTGATGTCTCATGAAGTCATTAGCTTCTATTTACCTAATTCAGATTTTTAAAGACAGCTTTTCTTGCATAATCTTTTGATCCTCCTTTTCTATTTGGTGCATTCTACTTTTTACAAAACTTTTCTTCATTGGATTTTTTTGTGCTACTTTTTTCCACTTGATAATTTTTTTTCTTTTTAAACTGTTATTTTCTTTTTTGCATTATTTCATTTTTTCTCATTTTTCTTCCACTTCTCTTATTTGATTTTTGAATTCCCTTTTGAGTTCTTCAAATACCTGAGACCAGTTCCCATTTTTATTTGAAGTTTTAAATATGTTGTTTTGTTTTTTTTTGCTTTCACCATTCCCTACAAAATCAGGGCCTTGATCTTCCTTGTCTCTGTAAAAAAAAAATTTCTATGGTTAGCTATTTCTATTGCTTTTTCCTCATTTTCCCAACCTTTTTTGCCTATCCACTGAGAGCTCTGAAAGCTGTTGATTCTTTTTCCTCTGTTGATGCCTTGCAGGACATAAAGAATTGTGAACTATTTGCCCTTTTGACAAGGACTTCATCAAAGTCTTGAAAAAAAACAAGTGCTATGAACTTTGGGGCTTCACTGTGGGCTAATACAAGGGCTTGGGACTTGAAGGGGGTTGTTGAGTGGTGCTCTACTTTTGACTTAGGCAGGGCCCTGGGATAACAAAATTAGCCTATGCTCTTGTTCATAATTTGGTGCAACAGGAGGGGTCTGGTTTGGGCAGCACTCCTGTATGAAATTTTTCTCCTGGTTCACCCTTATCACACAAAAAAGCAACTTTCTCTGCCTAGTTTAAAAAAAAAAACCCTTACCTTCTGCCTTAGAATCTATTCTACTGATTGGTTCCAAAGCAGTAGAGTGATAAGGGCTAGACAATGGGGCTAAGTATCTTGCCCAGAGTCATACAGCTAGGAAATGTATGAGGTCAGATTTGAATCTATGACCTCCCATCTTCAGTGGCTCTCAATCCAATGAGCTCCCCATCTTCTCCCTACAAGTTGTTTTCCATAGGAGAGTTTCACTTCATCTTCACCAACAGGTTCTGTGATTTGTCATTTTGAAATGCTATTTTAAGTTTGGTTTGGGAGGATTCTCAGAGTAGTTCAGGCTTTTGCTGCTACTAAACTACCATCTTGGCTCCCGAATTTTACTTCTTGGCAATGATCATTCAGTGGTCCCAGTTTTTCTTTCTGAGACCATTTAAATAAATGAGTTCCCTCTCCCATGTTAAATATTGATAAATACTTGGAAATAGTAATTATTCTTTCTTTTATTTAGCATTTAAATTTATAGATTCATAGAGGGGTGTATGGGATATATGGAGAAGACTATTACCTCTGATGTGAAGACTGCTGAGACACTTTTCATGGCTGCTATTTGTACACATACTACTCATCTTTCACTTGTGATTCCAAGAAGCTATATCACAAGTGGCCACATCCTAGTTAAAACATCTCAGTGGACAGACCAAATCAGGTTGAGGCTAACTGAAAGGTCTCACAGCCATTTTTGACTTTGAGAGGTGTCTATCCCAAACCTGTGAAGACTTCTCTGGCACAATAGATGGCTGTGAAGAATTGATTGTAGTATGTCATGAAGGCCACAAAAGAAGGGTCTGTAGAGAAGTAGTAGGTTGGTCAGACATTAGAGGCACCAAGATCATCCACTGTATCCCAAGCCATTGCCAATCTTCTTGATTCATATCTTGCCATTAGACTTAAATGAATCTGGAAGAGAAAATACGGCATAAGAATTCATGTAATTCTGTCTCACTTAAATCTAATTTATGTGTGAGTCAAAAGATATCATCCATGCCATTTAACATCTTACTATTCATTCATTGTTTTATTGCTTTACTTGTACCTCTAAGACCCATGTTAATGGGCAATTGATGAAGTATCAAATTTGGATGCACTGGGAGCTATAATCAGAACCCTGTACACAGGTGACCTAGGGCAAAGGGTTGCTTTCTCACTGGACCTAAGCAGCAATGGGATTCAGTTATCCTTTGGATGTTTGAGTAGTCCTTTTAAGGATAATACTAATTATACCCAGACATGAAGAAATGGTTAGAAAAGTTAAAAAATTGTCTGCTTTACCCCATCCAAAACTTCCCTGCTTACCACATTAAGTAGAGATCTATCCTGCAGTCAAAACACAAATAAATATAAACAAACTTTTGTGAAGATGATTCTACTTGTTGGCACATGGAACGTAATCCTCATGGACAACATAAAATCCAGTAGACCTGAAAGACAACCAGCTCTTTTTATGAGAGAAGTCAGCAGGTATCCCATCCAAATTGCAGCCCTAAGTGAAACAAGGTTGGCATATGAAGGCCAACTTACTGAAACTGCAGCTAAATACATGTTTTTCTGGAGTGGTTGCCATAATGAAGAACATTGTAAAGCTTGTGTAGGTTTGGCAGTCAAATATAACCTATTCAAAGACATTGTATGTTTCCCCAAAAATAGTGAATAACAGACTCATGACAATGTGATTGCTACTTGCAGGACACAGCAACACCCCCATCATCAGTGCAAATGCTCCCACCATGACAAACCAGATGAAATTAAAGAAAAATTATGTGGTGACCTGAAGACCCTTATCATCGATGTGCTAAAAGAGGAGAAGCTCATAATCTTGTTGGACTTTAATGTCAAAGTAGACACAGTCTATAAGACATTAAAGAGAGTCCTTGGGAGACATAGAAATAGCAGTAGCAATGGTCACTTACTAATGAAGATGTGTACAACTCTTGAGCTCACAAACAATACTATCTTCTTTCATTTACCAAAACAAAATAAGACTTTGTAGATGCACTCTAATAGCAAACATTTTCATTTAATAGACTGTATCATTATATGCAGAAGAGACAGACCAGGATAGGAGAGTGACTAAGACAAATTCTGACATAGAAGTTTGGATTAACCATAGATTTATGATCTCCAAGCTAAGCATTCATATTCAACAAAAATGGTGGCTTCACAGGAAAACAACTACCATATGATTTAATGTTAACAGATAAGAGATCCTCTCCCTGTAAGAACAGTTTTTCCTCCCTCACTTGTAGGGGAGGGAAAGCTGAGCCAAAACAAGTTTAGTAATTGGGAGCAGAAAACAGAAGCAGCTTTCAGAGATTTTGTGTACAGCACCAACTGCATTTACTCATCTGGTCCAGAACACTCACAAACATCAGAGTTGGATTGATGAAAATTATGGGAAAATTTAGAAGCTACTAAATGAAAAATGAGAACTCCATGGGGTTTATCAGCAGGATAGTTCATCTGTATCTGAGAAGGTAGTATTTAACTCCATCAAAAGTAAAGTACAAGTGAAGCTTAAAGAGATACAAGACTCTTGTCTTGGCTCATTAACAACACAGATAAAAATTCATCTTTACCCAGATAGTTACAACCCAAAGCACCTCTACAATGCCCTAAAGGCTATTTATGAGTCAAAGAACAATAAATAAATAAACAAACAAATAAATAAAATGATAATAAAACAATAAAAAGTGAATCGCAACTATTCAGCTCTGATGGAGCTACACTGATTAGTAATAAGGATAGGATCCTAAAGAGATGTATTGAACAATCTCATATCACTCAAGTATCTTTTCTAAGGAAACCCCAAATGGGTGTCAAAAGAGTCAGATGTGACAAAAACAACTGAACAACAATCTCTTTTTCTGACTATTAAAAACCTACTTGACTTTGAAGGTCTCATTGTAAATACTTGATCTTGATTGAAACCTTTCATGTACTACTATCCATGTCAAAGTAATATCTTACTCATCTGATCTACTGTCACTCTATACAGTTCTCATTCACTTTTTTTATTCTAATTTTCTTATATTTATAAATAAACAACAGTCAAGAGTTATATTCCAAGGTCCTTGAGCATAATTACAATGCTATTATATCTCATTTAAATTTTTGCTATTCTTTTCTAGTCTACCATGATGCTGTATTTCCATGGAATGAAAAGTATGGTTTAAATGAGTGAATTAATGATTAAGAATAATAAATCTGGCCTTGTTTATCATAGATTCTAATGAACTGATAATTCTTCAAAAGTTTACATTATTTCCCTTTTGGTAGTCTTAACTTAAAAGCAAATTGTCTCTGTATACCATCTACTTTCTTGGTGACTGAATTAGAAGTACAAAAGAAAAGGGTGAAGGATTTATGAACATGTTTTGATTTTACTGAACTGTACCTCTCTTAGTGTCTAGATAATGGAAGTGGAGCAACTTGAGTAGTCTTTCTTCAGAGTTCATTTTGTGATAATTGTCAGGGAAGTATCATCTATATCTTCCATCTGGCTAAGAAGTTTATATTATACTTCAGGAGTATTAACACTTCTATTTCTATTTTTTCCCTAACATCTCCAACTGAATTTCTCCCAGCTTTCTCTGCTCATGTTTTGAATGTCAAAATCGCCATATATATTTTTCTTATCTTAATTAACATTTTAAAGAAGATACTTCAATTTATATATTCAACTCATCAGTCAGATTACATTTTTGTTGTTTTTTCTTTTTTTTGTAATCTTACATTGACCTCTGAACTTTTAAACATGGCATACACAATGCTTTTATCTCATGTCTGCATTAAAACCTTGGGTGTTAGATTTCTTACTTCTCTCCATTATGTCTCCTCTGAACTAAAATTCTTGTGACTGATTCTGCTTTGCAAATCCATGGCAATGGCAACATTTATATATCTGTTGCTGCTACTCTTCCTCCTCTTATTCATTCACTTCACAATTTTATACTGATTTAATGTTTAAAAGACACTTTCCACATAATAAATATAAATATTATTATCTTCATAAATATGTAGGAAGTTATTGACATGCTTTAAAGGACATAGTTGAAAATGTTCAAATTTGAACTTAAATTTAGACCTCTTGACTCCAAATCCAGAACATCTTCCTAAATGTTCTATTCATGCCCCTAATCTCTCCTATATATGTAATCTTTTCTTTTATGTTATCATTATTTATGTTCATATTTTTTGTCCTTTTACAAATTGTTCTTATTTTTAACTTGGGTTATTACTCATCTGTAGGTCACCTATGCAGAGAACATAATAGGACCTGAATAAGTAACTATATCCATTAAATAAAACTCACAGGAGTATATGCATATATATATATATATATGTGTGTGTGTGTGTGTGTGTGTGTGTGTGTGTGTGTGTGTGTGTGTGTGTGAGTTTATAACCCAGTGTTACTACCATTAGTGAAGGAAATACTGGAGTGGAAATAAAGAAAAACATATTCTATATCCAAGTATATGTGGAAAAGGAAGATTAAAGTTTTGACAAGTTAGTGAAATCATTGTCAAACTATTTTAAATTATCATAAAAATTCATGAATGTCAAGTGATTTTTCCTGGTAGATTCATCCTTCAAATTCAAAGAGGAAAAGAATCTAATTTTTGCTGCTATTATTTGCATGAAATATTTACACTTTCAATTTCTAGACAATATATAGCATTCATCTTACAAATTGGCTTTCATTTTTTTCAGATAGAAGGACTAGATTCGAGGTTCATACGGTTTTACAGATGACAGGAAATTCCTAGTGTGTGTTTTTTAATTTCAGGTTGTAGTAAAAGTTATTTAGGAAGTAATAAACATGCTTAAGGAAAAATAGGAGAGAAATGTTTAAACTGGGACATGAATTTAGACCCCTTGTTTCCAAATCTAGCAGTGCTTCCCAAATGCAGACCTGTAGTAGAGAGGACTTCTGAGTAAGGGAAGTTGCAGGTTTGAATCTCACTTCAGATAATCACTAACTGGACATTTTTTTCCCTCTGGGTTCCTTTACTTTTAAAATGCAAATCATACATATAATTTACCTCAGTGGTTATTATGAGAATCACATCACATTTCTTATTGTTTTATAAAATTTAGGATATTATATAAACTAAAGATTATTATTATTAATTTTAATTTTGCTTTTAATTACATTAGTTGAATCCATATAAAATTGGCACTAACATCAGATACTAAAGGTATGTTTTCAATTGTGATTATTATTTGTCTATCTAAGAAGCAACATAAATTATGTCTTTCATTTTCATGTTCCCCCTTGGTTTCATGGCCTAATTGAATTAATTATATGATTAATTTTTCATCATACATCAGGAATTACAAATTGGCAAAGTTTAAGATGTGGCTTGACATTGATCTGAGAAGGAAATTAGTATCTTTAGTCAGTACTTGTTTGCTTTACCTCTAACTCAGAAATGTGGTGTTACAGGAACGTATTATTAATAAATATTCCATAGACATACAGTTTAGAAAGTTGGAAGAGAATATTGAAATAATTTATTCCAGCCTCATCACATTGTAAATGAGGAAACTGAACCCAAGAGAGAAGAAGCAACTTATTCAAGGTCCCATAGGTAGTAATTATCTGAGCCAGGATTTTTAGCCAGGCGTTCCAATTCTAAATATTGTGCCATGTCCAATACTGCCTATTGTATCAAAATACAAGAGTGTAGGTCAAGAAACATATAATGTTCCTATTCTAGATGTATTTGGAATGGAGTAGAAAAAGTTCAAAGTTTGAAGTCAGGAAAGCCTTGGATTCAAACCCTCCTTTGACATTAACTAGCAGTATGGCTTTGTTCATATCCTGTAGTCTTTGAAAGTCTCAGGTTCCTCTTCTAGAACTTGAAAATAACAATTTGGTTTATTTCATAAGGTTGTTATGAATATCAAAGGAGATTAAGTACACTAAACAATTTGAAAAATCTTAAATTGCTATATACATTTTAAATTTTTAAGTATATATGTCTAGACCCATGATTTCCTTGGTGTAAGGATCTTTACATGCCAACTTCTAGATGAAGGAAGTTTCTCTAACATTTCAAGTGGATACTTTCTCTGAAATTTATAACCTTAGAGAGTTTTGTAGATCATTGAGAAGTGAGTTGCCAAAGCTTATACTACTTATGAATGTCTGATGCAAAATTTGAACCCAGGTCTGCTCTCTGGTCAGTACTCCTCACTACTCAAAAAGAATATTTTTTATTAAGATCAAATGAGACATAATGAAACAAATAAACAATGTAAAATGAATCTATTTTTAACTTTAAAGCAATAAAAATATTGATTATTATTTGACCCTTTTTAATATTCAGTGTTTTCTTCTGCAAAATAAGAGATTTAAACTCACTCCTTTCATGTCCAAATTTAATTGGCTTAGAGCACACCAAACATCTTTATATGCACTTTTCTGACCTTAAAAATGTCTAAAAATGAAACCTACTAACAAAGAAAGTGGGATTGGGGAATAAATGACAAGAAGAAAGCTTGAGATTGGGGTAGAGATGATCTTCCCAGGAATTAAATAGCCTTAAGGGAGGAAAGTGAATAGTAGTGAAGACAAGCAAGACAATTTCCAGACCCATCATTGTCTGTTTTGTAGCTAAAATGTCATATATGTTTTTGTTGTCATTTTGGCCTGGGCCAATGGTTTTCATCAAAGTAGGAAATTCCAGATTTGGAAATACCCTCATATAATGCAAAATATATTGGGATTCACTGTTACAAATGACTCATTTCCTAATAATTATGTTACTAACACTAAGCAGATATGACCACACTCTAGATATATTAACTGACTAGCCTGGATAGGTAATTTCAGGGAATTTTGAGAATGCATAGCATGAAAATATCCTCCATTGGTGCAAATCTACAATTAGTCATCAAGACAAGTCTTTGAAAATTGCCAAGCCAATGAAAGTTTAAGTGAATTCCCCAGGAACACAGATAGCATGTCACTGAAGTTGGATTTGAACCCAGGTCTTCCTGATTCTAAATATAACTCTCTATCTACCATACTATGTGTCATAGCTCAGTGTTTATTGACAATGTTAATTTTACTTGATAGAAAAGCACAAGGATTTCTTCATTATTTCCATTCACTTCAAAGGAAGACATATTTAACAAGTTACTACTATGCTCCAGGTACCATACTAGATGCTATATAAGGAAAACAAAAAGAAAACACTATTAGGCTTTAAAGGTTTACAGTGCTTTAGGGGGCCCACCATATACAAAATAAGTAAATACACGATCACTGCACAGGAAGAGGGCACCTGGGCAAGAAGATACAAAATTTCACAATTGTTTTCTGATATTTTATGATGCATTTTCTGTCTTAGTGAAAGAGGATTGTGAGAGTAGAAGCTGAGGATTGAAAGCATTCTAGGCATAGCAAATATCTCATATGGGTTTGGGGAAAGAATGCTAAGCTTTGGAAAGATCAGATGAGCCAGCTCTGCTGGAAGAGAGAGGATGGGAACATGAATAATTTGAAATAAGACTGGAAAGCTTATTTAGTGCTTAGTACAATGTCTGCAGCATAGTAAGTCCTTAATAAATACTCATTTGATTGTGGATGGCTTTAAATGTCAGGGGATTTTGTGCGTTTTCCTAGAGGTCAGAGACAATAACAGAAGGATTCTGAGTAGTAGGATAATATAATAAATTCTATATCTTAGGAAGCTAATATGGAAGCTGTGATAGGAGAGCCTAGAAATTTTCAACATGCTAGTATTAAAATAGAATCTTAATGAACTATTTTATGCTCCTGAAATTCTTTTTTTTTTAAATTTTTCATCTCTAATCTTGTTTATTTTGATTTATTTAGAATATTTTCCCATGGTTACGTGATTCATGATTTTTCCCACTCATCTCCCCATCTCCCTCCCAGAGCTAAGAAGCGATTCCCCTGGGTTATACATGTGTCATTATTCAAAACCTATTTCCATGTTATTTGTATATGCAATACAGTGATCATTGAAAGTCAACCTCACCAATCATATTCCCATGTGGCCAATCATATATTTTTCTTCTATGTTTCTGTTCCCCTGTTCTTTTGCTGGATGTAAATAGAGTTCTTTCACATGAATTCCTCTGGATTGTCCTGGATCATTGCATTGCTGATAGTAGAAAATTCTGTTACATTCGAATGTGCCACAATGTGTCAATTTCTATGTACAATGTTCTCCTGGTTCTGCTCCTTTAGCTCTGCATCAGTTCCTGGAGGTCTTTCCAGTTCACCTAGAAATCCTCTAGCTTATCATTCCTTTCAGCACAATAGTATCCCATTACCATCAGATACCATAATTTGTTCAGTCATTCCCCAATTTATGGACACTCCCTCATTTTCCAAATGTTTGAAACCATTAAGAGCATGTCTATAAATATTTTACAAGTATTTTTTATTATTATCTCTTTGGGGTACAAACCCAGTAGAGGTATGACTGGATCAAAGGGCAAACATTCTTTTAAATCTTTTTGTGCATTATTCCAAATTGACCTCCAGGATGGTTGGCTCAATTCACAACTCTACCAACAGTGTTTTAGTGTCTCAATTTTGCCACACCCCCTCCAACATTTATTATTTTGCTGCCATATTGGTCAGTCTGCTAAATGTGAGGTGATATCTCAATGTTGTTTTAATTTGCATTTCTCTAATCAGGAGGAATTTAGGACACTTTTTCATGTGCTTATTGATAGTTTTGATTTATTTGTCTGAAAACTGCCTATTAATGTCTTTTGACCATTTGTTGATTGGAGAATGGCTTGATTTTTTTTTTTTTTGTAAATTTGACTTAGTTCCTTATATATTTGGGAAATTAAATTTTTGTCTGAGAGTTTTGTTATAAAAAATTTTCTGTCTGTGTTGCTTTCCTTCTAATTTTAGTTATATTTATTTAGTTTTTCTAGAAAATGTTTTAAATTTGATATTATAAAATTCATTCATTTTTCATTTTGTAATGTTCCCTATCTCTTGTTTAGTTTCAAATTCCTTGTTTTCCCAAGATCTGACAGGCATAATCTTTTATGTTCACCTAATTTATTTATGATTTGATTCTTTATATTTAAGTCATCTACCCATTTTGAATTTATCTTGGTATAGTGTGTGAGATGTTGATCTAAACCTGATTTTTCCCATACTGTATTCCAATTATTCCAGCAGCTTTTGTCAAACAGTGAGTTCTTGTCCCAAAAGCTGCACTCTTTGGGTTTATTGAACACCAGCTTGCTTAGGTCATTTACCTCTAGTCTATTTCATTGATCCACCTTTCAGTCTGTTAGCCAGGACCATAGTGTTTTGTTGACCATTGATTCAGTACAGTTTAAGACCTGGTACTACTAGGCCTCCATCCTTCACCTTTTTTTTTTTATTAGTTCCCTTGATATTTTTGATCTTCTTTTCTTCCAGATAAACTCTGTTATCATTTTTTCTAGTTTCATAAAAATGTTTTTTGGTAGTTTGACGGGTATGGCATTGAATAAGTAGATTAATTTGGGTAGAATTATCATTTTTATTATATTAGCTCATCCTACCCATGAGCAATTAATTTTTTTCAATTATTTAGATCTAGTTTTAATTGTGTGAAAAGTGTTTTGTAGTTCTGTTCATATAATTCTTGTGTTTGTCTTGGCAGATGGATCCCTAAATATTTTATATTGTGTAGAGTGATTTTAAATGGAATTTCTGTTTCTAATGCCCGCTGCTGAATTTTGTTGGAAATATACAGAAATGCTGATGATTTATGTGGGTTTATCTTGTACCTTGCAACTTTGATAAAGTTATTAATTGTTTATACTAGTTTTTTAGTTGATTTTTTTGGATTCTCTAGATATACCATCATGTCATCTGCAAAGAGTGATAGTTTAGTTTCTTATTGCCTACTTTAATCCCTTCAATTTTTCTTTCTTCTCTAATTGCTATCAAGAGTGTTTCAAATACTATATTAAATTATAAAGGTTGAAGTGGGCATCGCGTCCTTACTCCTGATCTTATTGGAAAGGCTTCTAACTTGTCCCCATTGCAGATGATGCTTGCTGATGGTTTCAAATATATCATATTTATTTTTTTTTGAGGAAGGACCTTCTATTCCTATACTTTCTAATGCTTTCAATAGGAATGGGTATTGTATTTTGTTAAAGGATTTTTCTGTATCTATTGAGATAATAAAGTGATTTCTGTTGGTTTGATTATTGCTATGGTCAATTATGTGTATGGTTTTCCTAATAATAAGCCATCCTTCCATTTCTGGTATAAATCCTACCTGGTCATAGTGAATAATCCTTTTGATAACTTGCTGTAGTCTTTTTGCTAGTATTTAATTTAAGATTTTTACATCTAACTTCATTAAGGAGATTGGTCTATAGTTTTCTTTCTCTGTTTTTGGCCTGCCTGACTTTGGAATTAATACCATATTTTTGTCACAAAAAGATTTTGGTAAGACTCTTTGCTCATTTTATCAAATAATTTGTATTGTATTGGGATTAGTTGTTCTTTAAATGTTTGATAGAATTCATTTATGAATCCATCTGGCCCTGGGGATTTTTTCATAGGGAGTTCCTTGATGGCTTATTCAATTTCTTTTTCTGAGATGAAATTATTTAAGTATTCTATTTCTTCTTTTGTTAATCTAGGCAATTTATATTTTTGTAAATATTCACCCATTTCACCTACATTATCATATTTATTACCACATAATTTGGCAAAATAGTTCTAAATAATTATCTTAATTTCTTCATTAGAGGTAAAGCACCCCTTTCAACTTTGATATTTGGTAAAGTTAATTTGATTCTCTACTTCCTTTTATAAAAAGTTAGATTAACCAGTACTTTATTTTATTTTGATCTAAATTTCTGCACCCACACTACTATGTTTCTCTTTCTTTCTGTTACTCTCTGGGCATATGCTTTGTCAGTGTCTCTCTCTGTCTTGTCTGTCTTTAATCTCTTTCTCTTACTGTTTGTCATCTGCTTACAAACTTAGATAGGAGTCTCTTTTGGAAAACAATATGTTTGTTAGATACTAGTGATCCTTGATGTCACTCTCATGCTTCCTTATTTGTGTTTCTTTTTAAGCTTAATTTTCTAAATGAAACATTGACATATAATAGTTAGTATGATTAGGATCCATTTCTGTCCTGGGACTGTATTTAAATCACTTAAAATTCAAGGAATTCCCAAGGACTTTTCTCCTAAGTTAAAACAGCTTATCATGTTGTTGCACTTATCTAGATAGGGAAAATTATTTTGCTCTCTCCTCAAAATCATCAATTCTTTGTGTATTTTGATATATCCACCAGGCCTTTAATAAAACAACTGTGTCTTTTCTTTGTTTTGTGTCTCCAGTACCTTGAACATAACATGATAGGGACTGGAATGGTACTTGTTATCTAATGCAGTTCTTAAATGAGGGAAATCCAACAATCAATGAAATTTATCTTCAGGTTAATGTCTTCTACTGGATATTGGGCAATGAGATATCAAGCAACTTGACAAGGTTCCCAAAGCCAGAATTTATTTAAGGCAGAATAATATACATTTAATAAGCACATAATATTTATTAAACTGTATTATTTAAATATTAAGTACATACTATGCAGAATATCATTGTATAGACTATAAAGATAGAAAGACATAAGATGTGAAAATTGTTTTGAATGGCAAAATTAATTTGGCCTTCATATTTTTACCTCTTTCTTCCTTTATGCTGCCAATCTTTTCCAGACTTTTCCATCATCATTTTGAACCTACTTGTTCACTGTTCACTCACTTTGCAATGCTATGTCTTCTTGTTTCTATTATACTATTTTAGTGAAACTACTTTTTCCATGATCATTAAATATTTCTGGGAAGGAGAGAGAGAATAACATGGGTTGCAAATTGTCAGAAAATGATTATTTAAACTTGTAGCAGCATGCAATCTGGAAAAAAATTATAATAAAAGAAATATCAGTTAAGAGTCATAGTAGAGAAAAAGAAATGCAATGTTTCTTTTAAGTTCATTATTTGCAAATTTGTTCTGTTGCATTTGATATCTGCTCTTTGATGTTGTCTCTTATCTTGGCTTTTCAAATATTCCTCTCTCTCCTTGTTCCTCTGATTGACACGTATACCAAGCTAGTCTTTTTATAGCACCATTTCCCTTCATCCAGGGTACCATGGCTATTCCTACCAACACCTTGGAAGACCCTCTAATATCAACTCCTTACTATCACAATCCTATAGGATTCACATCCTATACAACCTTTTTTCAATACAGTTTTCCCTGACAGTGTTGGTCTTTGCTATACTATTTGCCATTATTTTATAATTTCTCCAAAAAAATCCTTTTAACCTCTTTTTCATCTTTGTAAAATGATTTCCTCATAGTATGCCTTTGATAAAAATTGATTTACTAACTTTGATTTCCATACAAAGAAGCAGAAACACATAGAAGTTAAGTTACTTTCCAAAGTCCTATAACAAATAAAGGTTCATAGCCTTGCAGATGATATATTATATAGTTCTTTGTCAGAGAGGATTCATATAAGAAACTTTCCCCAGTTTATAGTTTGCCTTTTAATCTTGGCTGCATTGATTTTATTTGTGTAGAAACTTTTAAAATATTCTCTATTTGTTTTGCTCTAAATTCTTTCCTTATCCATATGACATGTAAACTATTTTGTTCTTCCCTAATTGGTTTAAATATCACCTTTTATTTCTAAATAATGTATCCATTTTTACTTTTCCTTGATATATGGTGTAAGGTTTTAGACTATGCCTATTTTCTACCATGCTCTTTTCTTTTCCCCTAAAAGTGAATTCTTCTTCCAGAAGCTTGCAACATTGGATTTATTGAACTGAAGGGTCATTTATTATTGCATGTTGAATCTAGTTTTTTCCATTGGGCTTCCACTCTATGTCTTATCCAGTACCTGATTGTTTTTATTGTTTCCTGCTTTATAATATAGTTAGAAATTTAGTACAGCTTAGCCACCTTCCTTCCTATTTTTTATTAATTCCCTTGATATTCTAGGTCTTTTGTTCTTCTATATAAACTATGTTAATTATTTTTTCTACCTCTATGAGATAATTTTTGGCTAGTTTGATTGGTATGGCATTGAATAAGTAATTTAATTTTGGAAGAATCATAGTTTTAGTTATATTGGCTCAGCCTACTCTAGTGCTATTAATATTTTCCCAATTGTTTTGATCTGATATTATTTATGTGAAAATAGTTTTATAGTTGTGATCATTAGTTCCTAGGTTTGTCTTGGAAGATATATTATGAGGTATTTTATATTGTCTACAATTACTTTAAGTGCAGTTTCTCTTTCTATATCTTGCTGTTGGGTTTTATTGTTAAAATAGAGAAATGCTGATGGTTTTTGTAGGTTTATCTTATATCTTGCAACTTTGCTGAAGTTGTTAGTTGTTTCAGTTACTGTTTTGGTTGATTCTCTAAGATTTTCTAAGTAAACTATTATATTATCTGCCAAGAATGATAGGAAGATGATATATTTTTTTTTTTCTTGACAGGATCTCAGACTCCCTCCACCATGTTACATTTTCCACCTGTAAAGTGTTTTATTGTTGTACAGGATTAAACTTTGATCAGGTTATGTCACTTTTGAGTGACTGAATATTTTGGTAGAAACTGACTCTTGGCCAACAACTAACATACTAATGAATAGAAAGACCCATCACCAAGTCATTAGACACAATACTAAGGATTGGAACTCAAGGAAAGAGAATAAGACATTTCTCACTGTCAAAGAGATCATATATTAATTAGGGAACTCAACACATATAAGAGTATCCAACTATAAGGAGGATAGAATGGACTATAGGTTTTTAAGGAATAGCAGATAGCAGTGGCAAAGTGGTATATCTAAAAAACAGCATCAGAACAGAAGAGATTCTTGTGATCTCTGGACAAGTTCAATTCATTCTGGGGCTTTGAGGGAAGAAAGGGTCCATAGTCGCCTGGGAAATTCAACATATCATTTTCCCATGCAGATTTTATGTGTCCACATTACATAGGTCTATTAACTGAGAGATGGAAGAGATCTTAGAGGTTATGTTATTTTACAAATGTGCTTTTTTAGAACTTTTACAAACATTACATAATTTAAATGTGAGATCATTATCAAAAGACTGAGCAAAGATATATAATTAGACTTAGGCTAGCAGATGGAAAACCTGAGCACTTTATTAAAACCATAGAATGCCAGATGACCGTGAGTATGGATTTTATATTTTTTCAAGATTATACATCTTTATATTATTTTTTATTATTATACATTATTATACAATTTTCAATAATTATTTTCTCACATTTTAAGTTCCATCACCCCTCCTTCCCTGCCCATACTTCCTTCCTGCCTCCCCAAGGGAAAAAAATTGTAATATGATATAGGTTTTGCATGTGTTATTATTCAGTAAATATTTCCCTGTTCATCATGTTATGGTAGAAGCCATATATCATTTATAGTAGAGAAAAATGAATGGAAGAAGTAAAATGAAGAATGGTATGCTTCACTCTACATTTAGACTCTGTCAGTTCCTTCCTTGGGGCCAGTTCTGGATCCTGGCATTGCTGATTATAGTTGTCATTCCCAGTTGATCATCATACTTTATTACTCTTACTATGTGTACAAAATTCTCCTTGTTCTGTTCACTTCACTTTGCATCACTTCATATAAGCCTTTCCAGATTTGTTGTAATCATCTTGTTTGTCATTTCTTATGGCTCAATAGTATTCCATTATAATCATCTGCCCCTGTTCCGCCACTGAGCATGGATTCTTAATCTAGGGATCAATGGACTAAAACTAACACTGGATGAATATAGAGGAGTTCACTCTGATACAGATGGGAAATATATTTATATTTTAATAAATTGTTTCCTTTATGAAACTGTTTTATTGTGTGCCTTTAGAAACATTGTTCTCCAAAGGGTACTATGGCCTCATTGTTCATTAGACTGCCAAAGGTAACCATGACAAATAATAATCATTAAGAATATACTCTAGAGAAATGTTTCCAGAATGCTGGTGGGCAACTATTAACTCATTATTTATAAGTATCTCTAAGAAACCATAGGATGTGAATGCATCAATGGGCTAAAATCAGTATCATTGGAGGAAGGGCCCAAGGGATTGAAAAAACTTTGGTCAATTGTACTGCTCTCTATCAGACACAAACAACCCATGTCAGTTTATATAGTTTGATCTTGCTCACTGACTGATTTATAAAAACAATCTATGTCAATATCGCATCTACTTTCCTAGACTGTAAGCTCTTTGAAGGAATTTTACTTGACTCTATGTTCCTAATGCCTAGAGCAGTGCTGAAGACATAGTAACTTTCCCATAATTATTTGTTGTCGAATGATCCCAAGCTCTGTGATCTGGCATGTCTTCTGTGCAAAGCAAAAAGAAGAGCAGGAAGATGCTTTTCTAGAAGCTTGTAAAAATATTGCTATGAACTAAATGAGATAAATGGAAAAAATGACATTTGTCCTTGTGTTGGCCATATTTGATTTAAAATAATTTGGCCTCCACATGCCTCAAACTTGGGGAAGTTAAGTCTAATGAATAATTTTACAGTCTTGTAGATGAAGTTGTTCTAAGTAGAAACAAAGCTATGCCAGGAAACCTAATTTGGCAGAAAATCTTTCAAGTGATTAGGGACTTCACTTTTCTATTACCTTTCCCCACTCTCACTCCCTTCCTGTGCCCTTATAAGGTCTCTATTTTTTTGCATTTCAGTGAAATTTCGTATTTAAAAACAAAACAAAACAAAAATTAACCACCACTAAATCATAGAACTTCTGTTTGAATAATTTCCATCGAAATCTTAGATTGGGAGTTGCTAAATGTGGTTAAGGAGCACTTCATTAATAAAATATTTCTGCACAATACATGTGGAGAAGCACTGAAAAAATAGATGAGATTAATTCATTTCTGTCATACATGGTTATTAATCCATCATCATAGTGGAATATTTCTGGGTAACTGAATTATCACATACATTGGACTTAGATTAACAATTTACATAAAATCAAAATATAATTCAGTATTCTTGTCAGGAACATGCAATTTAAGCTTTGATTAAGAAGATTGTTACAGTTTCTGGGCACCATCCTTAGGATTATTATGAATGACCACTCCTATTGTGTAGTTTCCAATTTCTAAATATGGAGAGGGTAGGAGACATTTCTAACTGAATACTCAAGGGAAGAAGTTTTTTGGAAAAGAATTACCTAGGTTTATTTGTTTTCTATTTATTCATTCCTAAGACAAATAAAGGGAAACAAAAACAAATCCCCTTTATACTTTTACACTGAGTTTTTAGCTACATAGGAAACATTTATCAAAAGAATGAATGGTAGATATTACCTCTATCATTCATGATCTGTTTGATTTTGTGAAGGGAACTTACCATCTCTTAGCCTCAGTTTCCTCATCTGTAAAATGATAGTCAATAATACTTGATGTTCTGATTCACACTTCCCAAGCTGATGTGAGGAAATAATTAAAAACAAACAAACAAAAAAACCCATCAAAACCAAAAATAGACAGTTTCATGTAGAATGTAGAAAAGTAACAAGTAGGAAAATAGATGGATTTCTTTTTCTTTTTTAATCTATAATTTTGAAATCCTCATTGTAGATAAGTTTCTCTACCAACTTCTCTGTAATCTTTCTCTCTCTCTCTCTTTCTCTGTGTGTGTTTCTCTCTCCAGATATATGCATATATAGACAAAGATATGTAATTACATATGATATATATATCCATCCCATTACATATAGAGGCATCTATGTTTGTGTGTTTCTGTATTATATACTACTAGTATGCATATTTACTTCAAAAGTAGGTTGCATTTGTAGAAAGAGGATATGAATGTGATTTTAAGATCTGGCACTTTCTCCCTTTGAGGACCATAGACAAGTCTCTCTCTGAGTCTCAATTTCTTCCTCTGAATAATGAGACTGGTTACACGAAATGACCTTTAAGGTTCCTTTTATCTTTAAATCTGTAGTCTATGATTTCTTCACCCTTGAGACATAGCACTTTAACCTTGTTACCACAGTACCTACTTAGAACCCATCCCTCTGATCAAATGGGAAGTGTGTATATTCCATTTATCAGCTTTGTATGCATTTTCTGGTAGTCATACATTTCCCCTCTTTTCCAATATAGTCTTGCATAGCAATTAGGCTGAATATGGTGACAAAACCTAGGTGGTGTTAAGGGTAAAATTTGACTTAATATAGTATATTAGTGGTCATCAGAGATTTAAATTCAATCCCAATAAAACACTCAAGTCAGATTGGGATTTTTATGGTGGTTTAATTACAATAGTAGGAAGAAATTAAGAAGAAGAAGAGAGAGAAAAGGGTAGGAGATTTTCTCTGACCTAGCCTAAACCAAGGGAAGTTCAGAGGCCTTGGCCAAGGGGACTTCTTAGAAGATAAATCTAGCTTGGCTTCCAGCCACTAGGTCTCCTCCAAGATGAGGGGCCTCCTAGGAGAATAGTGCTTTTTAGGAGGTCAAAGAAAGGAGGAATCTGCCTTACCACACACCAAGATCTCTCAGGGAAGACACCTCACTTAAACCATGCTACAGAGCCAAATGCCACAAGCATGCCAAAACACTGTCCAGAGCTCCCAATGCTGGCAGAGAGAGCTATCACAGGAAGTGACACGAATTATATAGGCAGTTCTTTACATTACTTCCTGCATATCACATGTACCAATGGTAGCTTAAGCTTGGATTAGGACAGCCCAGGGCATCTGTCAGTTGTTTCTGATTTGTCACTTGCTAGCACACTTTGGTCATAGGCCATCCTCCTCAAAGTTAATCCTTAAGTGGGGGTGTATACATTCCTGGATGCTAGAATTCTAAAGACTAAGCAGGGTGGAGTCAAACTAAAATTCACAGTGCAGCTTTGCCTTTGACCCAAGCTGTGTATATGCATGTGTAAGCTTTATTTTTTTTTTAATTCCAGATTTTCAAAGGACCCACTGACTTTTCCCTATGATCATATTTACCTTTAGTCACAAAGTAGAGCATGTTTGAAAACTGCTATATCTAATAAACACCATTTTTATTTTTTGATTTTAAGATTTTTAAGATTTTTAAGATATTTATGATTTTAAGATTGATGTAAAAATTTTTTTTTCACAGAATATTAATAGCATTGTTCTATAGAACAGGAATCACTTTCTAATTATGTATCATTTCT
The DNA here is from genome assembly GCF_027887165.1 of Monodelphis domestica. Taxonomy (NCBI): domain Eukaryota; kingdom Metazoa; phylum Chordata; class Mammalia; order Didelphimorphia; family Didelphidae; genus Monodelphis; species Monodelphis domestica. Next base: position 27,839,419 of record NC_077227.1, on the reverse strand, counting down.
GCATTGGCTCACTATAGTGGACCCACTCCTTATCCCCTAAATGCAAAGTTTCATGTCAGCCAGAACTTGAATAATATCTCTTCCTTTGTTATTCAAGTTATTTATCAAGGTCCCATGTGCTCTGTCATTGACCCTGGTCATTTCAAAGAAGGGGGGATCTATATTTAATCTTTGATGAAACAGATGAGAGACACTTATCTAAATATGTAATAGGCTTGAACTTTAAAGCAGAACTTAGAAAAGTCTACACTCTAATTTTAAATAGACTCTGAAGAATAGAGCATATATTAAGTAGGATTCTTCTTTACTGATCTACCAAACCCAAGAACCCTGTCAATTTCTGTAGGAGGAGAATGGAATCCTCCCAAGAATTAAGAGCACTTTTTGTTGAAGTCAAACTCCACTCCTCCAGTCTATGCCTTTGCCACTATCCTGTACAATCACTTGATTATAGGAATTATTGTTCCTATGGGAACACAGTGGGGTAGAAATAGTGGTTCACAAAGAATCATGTGGAACCAAATGATTTGAGGTCAACTGGTCTAACTTTTCACCTTTACATCTGAGTCATTTAACTGTTGATATTTTTTTCTTCTATAAATCGCATAACTACTAAATGTTCTGAAAGTCCAGAACCCTACTGGTGAATTGCTCTGTGTGTGTGTGTGTGTGTGTGTGTGTGTGTGTTTGTGTAATATTCAGTGAATATAAATAGAAATTGCAGAAAAGAAAACTTAGAAGTCTGCAAACCTCAGTTCTTGAGTTAGAACTTACAATGAGAATATTACAGACTAGTATCAATTGTACAAGTAAATACATAAGAATACAATATACATTGTCTCCCAACCAATTTTTTGCCTTGAATTACTTTATTTTTGCAATATTTTATTACTACAAAATGATTCTAATTTGTTGAAAATAGATCTTAACAGAATTGGGACTTTAAATTGAGAAGTTATTTCTAGGCTGAATGATTTCCCTAGTTTTCATAGTTAATATGGAACATTCTAGGCTTTGTAAGGAAGACCTGGATCCAAAATCCACTTCAGATATTAACTTGCAGTGTTACCCTCGGTTTGTCCCTTGCCTTTTTTGTGCTATAATTTCCTCATCTCTAAAATTGGAAGATTGGACCTGATATCCTCTAAGATGTTTTATAATCTTAGGAAAGTCACTTGAACTTACGTTCCTCATCTTTAAAATGAAAGCATTGGACTAAATATTCTTTAAGGTCATTTCCAGGTCTTAGACTATGATTTCCAGATTGTCTGCCTATATACTAATATCTTCTTCTGATGCATCATTGTATCCAGGCTACCCTGGGGAATTTGGTTTTCCTAATAGAGTGTGTGCTCTGCAAGATTCCAATAAGATAGAAACCTCAAAATGAAAAGAAAGTACAATGAGTTCATACCAATACTCATTATCTTTGAAAAATAGCATAGATTTCAGTTTATAAAAGAGTTCTGTCCTATTGTATATCAGTCAATATCAGTATGTGGAAACCAAAACTTCATCTTTGCTTCCAAACAGGGAGAGGTAACTATTTTGTGCCTACTCTCAGATTCTCCGGTGGCTCAGCAGTTCACCACTACGGAGAGATGTAAGAGGCTAAAACTGTAGCCTGTGGAATTTCCAGCTGTCAAACATTTGAAAAAAAAGCACAGAAATCATTGATAAGGTGGTTGAATTGTTAAGGCTATGCTATTCTCCAATCCCATTGGACTGACAAAATTTCCCACCTGCTATTAAGCTTATGAAAGATCCCAAGGCAAGAATAGAAAAGAGCTTTCTTCCAGAATTTGACTGCTTTCCCTCATTTCTTGCCTTTCTATACTGTTTCCTGCTAGTTGGTTGGCTGATTTGCACATCAAAAGATGAGGCAGGTGAAGAATTAGAATACTTATCTAATTGAAATATAATTTCCATGGAAGATTGCTTTCTTAGCCAAAAACCCAGGAGGTCATAGGATGGAAATGCTTCAAGGAGTATATTGAATGCCCCTTCTCTTTGTCAAAGTGGTTTATTAGAACACTTGTATTTTTAATTTCTCAGAATCTCTACAACATCTGTTGCTATGTAAAAATTTTCTGGGACATGAAAAGCTAAAATCACAATCCATAAATGTGCCTGCAGCTTGGCAGAAGTTAAAGAGGTATCATAATTATATCTACATCAAGTGATCATCTCTCCTCTTGGATCTGATCCTCTGATCTAGATCTAGATCATAGTCCATCCATGCCCAAACATTCTGGGGGATTTTTTCCATGGTTGCCCATGCCTTTGAGAAAATAGTCACCAAACAGCTGGAACTCAGTCTTTTGAGTTTCTATGCTTTTTCAAGAATACCAATGCTGTGTCAAGGCTAGACATCACATATCTTGAGCTCACTATTCAATGTACCTACTGTCTTTAGCATACATGTCCTGGGCATTTGGAAAAAAAAAAAACAAACCTTTCACAATGCTGTTTCCTGCTTATATGCACATATCATGTTCCTCTTCTATTTGGGTAAATTGCAAAATTTCATCTTCTAACATGAAAATGTCTTCCACAATTCATAACCATACAGCAATTAGAATAATACATGTCTTTATGAAAAAAAGGATTTTGAAAATAATTTTAATAATAATAGTAATGGCAAACATTCACATATTTTTTAAGTTTTGTGAAGTACTTTATATCATCTCATTTTAAACTTAGAAGAAATCTTTTGAAGTAGCTGACATTATTTTTTTTATTAGCTACATTTTAGACTTAAGAATAATAAGTGTGAGAGAGGTTAAGTGACTTGCCCAGAGTCACACAGCTAACAAGGTTTTGAGGCAAAATGTGAATTCAGAACTTCCTCACTCAAAATACCCTTAGGGTATTTAATACTAGAAAAAATGAATATACACGAATATGTCAATATGCATAGAGAGGATCTGAGAGAGAAGGAGAGAGTGGGGAGAGAGAGAGAGTGGGAGGGGGAGAGAGAGAGAAAGGGAGGGAGGGAAGGAGGAAGGGAGGGAGAGAGAGACTTTCAGTTTTACAAAAGACTTTCAATCATTATTTCATTTGAACCTTCCAAGCATATTATGAGGGGAAAACCAAGGACACTGCAATGAAATTTCAAAAATGGAATCTTGCCCAGTCTCATTGTATGCAATTCTGAATCAAAATGCTCTGAAAGCTTTCATGTCTAAATATTTGGAAGGGGAAAATGTCTCCCTGCAAGAGGATTATGGAAAAGCAGTCATATTGATTGATTTGATATGGAAAAATGGGAAGGATTCAACTTTTATTTCATGTGTCAGGAACATGATGAATGGAGAGTCTCCAGAGACTTGTCAACCTGAATGACCACTTCTGCTAATGCATGTAGTTCCAAAACTATTTTTTTTTTATGACAGAAACATAGGAGGAACTCATTCTGACTATGTAATCTAGGAGATCTTAAGGGTACAGTGGCATTATCATCACTTGGTAATTGAAGATAAGTCTTCTAAAATGAAAGATGAATTTAGTGGGGTTTTTTTACCCTGTCTGTTGTTTCTTATATTTTCCTTAATGTTAATAATAGTTCTACTGGGGGTATCCATTGACTGGGGAATGGCTGAACAAATTGTGGTATATGTTGGTGATGGAATACTATTGTGCTGAAAGGAATAATGAACTGGAGGAATTCCATGTGAACTGGAACAGCTTCCAGGAATTGATTCAGAATGAAAGGAGCAGAACCAGAACATTGTACACAGAAATTGGTACATTGTGGTGCAATTGAATGTAATAGAGTTTTCTACTAGTAGCAATACAATGTATGCAATGATCCATGACAATCCAGAGTAATTTAAAGAACACTATCCACATCCAGAAAAAGAACCGTGGGAGTAGGAACACAGAAGAAAAGCATATGATCAATCATGTGGTTCAATGGGGATATGGTTGGGTTTTTGGCATTAAAAGATCACTCTATTGCAAATATGAATAACATGGAAGTAGGCTTTGAACAATGATACATGTATTACCCAATGGAATTTCTTGTCAGCTCTGGAATTTTTTAGTCTTCCACCTCTACTAACAAAGGGTTCAATTTCTTTTCTTTGGGGCCATACTTTTTCTTTGTAATTCTGCAAAATTCACTTTTATGGATTTTATAAATTATTTTTATTCTAATTATATTCTAATCAATATAGGTTTTCTTACTACTCTCTTAATCAGTTCATATCAATCCTGCTGCTTTGTATTTATCATACTTATCAGTGTAGGCATCCCCTATTCCTGGAATTCTACTATCTTTCCAGTTCTTATGTACTCCAAAAAGTAGTATTAAAATATGTCTATGTATACCCATTCTTATTTAAAACACTAGGGAACATTGGAATAAATAGAACATTCCTCAAAATGATAAATATCATCTATCTAAAACCATTAGAAAATATTATTTGTAATGAGGTAAACTAGAAGCCTTCCCAATAAGATGGGGATTGAAAAAGGATGCCCATTATCACCAGTGATATTCAACATTATAATAGAAATAAGAGGGAAAAATCACAGAATTAGAATAAGCAATGAGGAAATAAAGCTATCACTCCTTGATGATGATATCATGGTATACTTAGAAAATCCTACACAATCACTCAAAAAACTAATTTAACAAAGAACAACTTTAGGAAATTTGAAGGATATAAAATAAATCCACAGAAATCATTAGCAGTTATCTAAACTAAAAATAAAATCCAACAGCAAGAGAAAGAAAGAGAAATTCCTCATAAAATAACTAAAGACAGTATAACATACCTGGGACTATACCTTCTAAGACAAGCCCATGAACTACATTATCACAACTACAAAACACTTTTCACAGAAATAAATTCCAGTGGGAAAAAATCACCTGTGGGCAGACAACCTATATAATAAAATTATGAACTTCCTAAATTTATTTATTTATTTAGTGTAATGCTAATAAAATTATAAAAATATCCTATAAAGTAAGAAGAAATCATTAAGTTAATCTGAAAGAATAGAATAGCTAGGATACTGAGGGAATTTCTGAAATAAAAATAAGGAAGTTGGCTTAGCAAAACTGTATCTCTATTTTATGAAGGAGTAACTGTCAAATCAATCTAGTACTACCTTAATAACATAGTGGAGGCCCAGTGGGATAGATTAAGCATTTGATACACAGTAATAAATGAATGTAGTAATCTACTGTTTCACAAACCCAAAGATCTAAACTTCTGGAAGAAGAACTTACTATAGGATTAAAAACTGCTGGGCAAACTTGAAAACAGTAAGGCAGAAATTAGACATAGATCAACACCTCATGCCATATGGCAAGATGAAGTCAAAATGGATACAATATTTGGAAATAGAATATGATACTATTATCAAATTATGGGAACATAAAATAGTTTACTTATCAGATCTATGGATAAGAGGAAATATAGGTCAAAACAAGACAAAAATATGAGATGTAAAATGAGATAACTTTGACTAAATTAAATTTTAAAAAGTTTTGCATAAACAAAGGCATTGCAACCAAGATTAATAGAGAAACAATAAATTAGGAAAGGTCATTATAGCAAATCTCTTTGAAAAAAGGATTAATTTCTCAAATATTGAGAACTGAGTCAAATCTATAAGAATACAAATTATTTCCTAATTGACAAATGAACAAAGGATATAAATAGGAAATTCTCAGAAAAATAAAATAAAACTATATATATTAATATAAAAAGTTCCACTTCACTATTGATTAGTAATTGCAAATATAAACAATAATTGCTTAAAATAATGCATATTAAACAACAAATTAAAACAATCTTTTACCATGTTGTCCACATCAGACTGTCTAATATGACAAAAATGGAAAGTGATAAATGCAGAAGGGGATATGGAAAAATCAGGGCATTAATATACTGCTGGTGAAGCTGCAAAATGATACCACCTTCCTGGAGAGCAATCAGGAAACATGTATAAAAGGCTGCATACCCTCTGAGCCAACAATACCACTCCTAAGTATATATATATCCCAAAGAGTATGAAGATAGGGAATAAGGAACTATCTGTACCCCCAAAAATATCTATCAGATCTTTTTGTGGTGACAAAGAATTAGAAACTCCAACAAATATGACAAAAAAGGATATCTACTGCCATAGAAGAAATAGAATCTGAATGCAAATCAAAACATGCCATTCTTTATTTCCTCAATGAATTTGTGTCTAGTGTAAATAATGTGTCTTATTTCAAAATATGATTAACATGGAAATTATAATATATGTATAACATATATTATATTACCTGCATTCCTAGGTAAGTTGGGGAGGAGATAGAGAAAATAGATTGTAAAATATCAGAAAATAAATGTTAAGACATTATATTGGCATAATATGAAAATAAAATTTATACATTTAATATGTTGGTACATTTGGGAACTTAGTTTTTGTCAGTCACTTCCTTGGTGTTTATGACTAGCAATGGGATATGTACAAGCACTTTAGTCACTTTATTTTCACCATTCAGTATTGTTTTCCAAAATGGTCATTCTGTATCACAGCTCTACCAGTTGTGTATTAATATGCCTATCTCCTCATAAGTCCTTCAAAATCAATTATTCCAATCTAATTTTCTTTGCCCATTGGTGGATATGGGGAGTAAATACCTATTTATAGGAGTTGGTGTGTGAAATCAACACCTAAATCTCTGAATTAACTTAATATTTAGGAATGAGAGACCTTTGGGAAATATATATATATATAATATATATATATGAATATATATATACATATGTACATGTACATATACATATATATTTATATTTACACAATGAAGTTTGGTTAAAATTTCTTTGCCTTAGAATTAGATTTACAAATTTTATCTATGGCATTATTTAATAAAATGGGTGGACAGAGATGAATATACTGAATTTACATGAAAATTAGTAGGTAAGCCATAGGAGGCAGACTAATTATTAGAAAGGTCCAGTAATAGACATGAAGGGGGGCAATAGTGAAAATCAGTGGTTTAAATGTCTTTGTATAAATATGGAAAGTAGATGAAATGAATGAACTAAAATTTTAACATAAAGTATATTCAATCTCAAAAATACAACATTTTGATGAGAGTTTTCTTTGTCTATTGAAGTATACATTTAATTCAAAAAGAACAGACTGATACAGATATGATATGTATAATACATAATCACTTGAAAATATTAGAAAATTGAGGTAATAAGTGGAAAACTTTTGGAAAAGGATCAGCAGAGAAAAATAGATGCATTGTTACTGTCAGAGTAACAATCTGACCTCCTGGCCACAAGGAATAAAATATGAATTTGGGAAACATACCCAAATTCTCATATAGAGTGTTAAAATTAACTGTGGTTAGACTCTGAATATATATATATATATTTATCTATATCTATATCTATCTATATCTATCTATCTATCTATCTATCTATCTATCTATCTATCTATCTATCTATAGGTTGGTCACCAGGGATTTAATTTCTAAATCCCAAAATGAATTACTAAAGTAAATAGAATTTATAGTAGTTTATTTACAAATATTTACAGTAGAAGGAAGATGTTAAGGAATGAAAGAGAGAGAAAGAAAACTCTGGCTTCTACTGATATCAGTTAGAATTTTTAAGTCAGGGTCAGAGGAAGAGAGTCTCAAGAACTACGGGCCTTACCTGGAGGCTTCATGCCTCCAGAAAGGCAGGGTCACTAAGTCAGCTTTTCACTCACCAACAGTGACAGTCTTTAAGAAGTCTGGGTATTGGTCTTCTACTCGATCCTCCAAGTTAGAACTTGAATGTCCCAATGAAATGACTCTCGAATCTCTGAAACTCCTCTTTTTAAAGATCCTTTTCTCTTGTGTCACCTCCCCTAAATTTTCATGTCTACCAATTACAGCAGGTGCTTTTCTCTAGGAGTGCCCATTCTTTACTTCTTACCTTCTCTGGTTTGATTACACCTTTTTGAGTTACTTAATACCTCTTTGGTTAAGTTCACCTTTTGTAGTTACTTAACACCTTTTTGTGATTAATTCACCTTTTGCAGTTACTTAACAACTTTGTGTAGTTAAAATCTAAAAATAGTTTGGAGTTTACAATTATAGCTTCACTATAAAGAAATAGCTAAGTACCTTCATTGTTACAATCAGGACATTACAATTTTATCTTCACAATTAAGAAAGAGCTAAGTATCTTCATTATTACAATCAGGAGATAGCTAAATCCAATCTTCACAAGGGACAGAATTTGAACTATCAGGGTATGTGATAAAAAAAATTTGAAAATTAATTTCCCTCCCATTTGGTTGTATAAATAGATATTAAAATCCTACTCAATGAAATGTTATTTGCTTTAACAACAATACATGTTTAACCTGCATAGGAAATCACAAGGAAAATAGCTAATCTGAATATAATTCTTTGAAGTAGAGAAAACCTTGACCAACAAAGTAAAATAAAAAAGGGAATTTTGGAGAAAATGATCATTCCATTCTATTCTATTTTGGAAATAAAGAGGGTTAACCAGAATAAACAATTCTTTCCCTTGTTTTTGGTGAGGGTGGGGAGAACAAATTTCAAAAAGTTCAAAGAGAAATCATATATGATATCATTATTGATGTAACCTTATGTATTAACATTCTCATTGGGACTACAAGTCTGAAAGAATATAATCATTGGGTCTGGCATGTAGTAGGTGTTTAAAAATGGTTTTTGATTGATTGACTGATCAATTAGATGATTCTAAGCTTGGAAAACTTTTCCTCTTGTCGCAAAATTTCTTTCCAAGTTCAAAGAATGCTACCCAGTGAGGATACATAAGTATTTGATAGGATATATGAGGATGTATAAGGATGAGTGTGTAGGAGTGCCTCTCATCCCATCCTATCAAAATGGTCTATGTAAGTATAAATTGCATTGGAATTATGTGTCTTTTTTATGTTAACAAGAGACAAATACCAATACAAAGATATGAAATGCCTTCCATGCTTGACATTATTGGCAATTTCTGAATTCCTAATTTACAGGTTCACTTAAGTGCCTATGTGAAATTTTAGTCCCATGATTAATAATTACACAGAACTCAGACTATGTATTCCCAATAAACCTACATAATAGACAATTATATTATGATTTCTGGTGACATTAATGATCAAGGAATGATTTATGATATGTCATCAATCAAAAGGCAATCAGAAGCTTAGTGTGAGATTATAATGGTGACCTAGGAGAATCAGTTATGCTGAGCTTTCCTGGGCCAGTTTCCACAAAATCTTTTATTTCTGTGGAAAAGACAGAGTAGAAATCCAGGCAAATATTGTCTAGAAAAGGAATTATATCCAAATAATTCAATTTACTTATTTATAAATGAGGAACTTAAACCCAAGAACTCTTCCAACATTATATATGTATTAAATAGTAGAGTGAATTTAACATAATTCCTTGAATTAACATCTTGCATTCTATTGGTTGTAACATTTGTGTCCCATGGATGGTCTCTTTCTGATGGATGATGTTTCCCTCTATTAATTCCATTCCTTCACTAAAATGGACCTCTGAAAAGCCTCAGGTAGTTTCATTTGGTCAATCTTTGGAGGGAACATATTGGTTAAGGTTGTTAAATTTAATTGTGGTCAGACTGAATATTTATATAGGTGGTTGTCAGGGATTTAATTTCTAAATTCCATAATGAATTATTAAAGTAAATGGAATTTACTGTAGTTTATTTACAATAGAGGGAAGATATTAAGGAAGAAAGAAAAAGGGAAAGAGAGAAAGAGATAGAGCTCTGGCTTCCACTGATATCAGTTAGAGATTATAAGCCCTAGACAGGGGAAAAGAGTCTCAAGACAATGGGCCTTTCCTGGAGGCTTCATGCCTCCAGAAATGTGGGGTCACTAAGTCAACCTTTCACTCACCAACAGTGACCATCTAAAAAGAAAGCAGTCTGAGGTCTCCTGCACAAGTTCCTCCAGAGTCGAGTACCTCTTCCAGTTTCTCCTCAAGTGTCTATCCATCCTAGTCCTTATGCTGAGTGAGAATTCTTCCATCTCACTGGAATTGATCAGTTATCTTCTTCTGGCCTCTGGTCCTATTTTTAAAGATCTTTTTCTCTTGTGTCACTTCCCCAAAATTTCATGTCTACCAATCACAGCAGATGCTCTGCTCTAGGACTGCCCAGAAGGCAATTAAGTAATTCTATTTGTTACCCACTATCGCACATGTAGGTCACAGACCCCCTGCCTCATCACACCCTTGGTGATCAGATCTAACATGGGCATATCATCCCACTCAACTGCAATTACTGAGCTTACATTTCTGGCTATTAAATCAACAAAAAGGCAGAGGATTACAATTCAATCTTCACAATTAAGGAAGAGCTAAATACCTTCATTGTTACAATCAGGGGAGAGCTAAATTCAATCTTCACAGATAGAGCACCTAGGAACATGTATCTCATTCAAGATTTTAAGCATTTATGAAAAAGAGACTCCTATGACAGAGACATCCTTCAACAACTTATAAGTAAATAGGATACATATTCTTTTTATTGGCATTATTATTTTCTATAACGAATCAATTCCTCCATTTATTTCTGTTAATTCATTCAAATCATTTTCTTCAAATCATGCCACACATTAGACCAAAGCTTCAGTACTGATAATATTATGATGAGGTATTTGACAGAAATTCATGTCTTAGCTCTTTTTCTTGGAAGTTTAAGATTTGTCTAAATATGAGATCATAGAAATATTTCAAAGGTCATGCTATATGGGATATTTATGAAAACATTATTTGGAAAATATATTTTCCATGTCAGTTTTCTTCAATAAATCTATTTTTATATAAAACCTTGTATATAAGAACATTCAAATAGGATAATTCTTTTAATGATTAAGCATTTACTAATCTCCTACTTTATTCCAGGAACTATGCTATAACCTGAGGATTCAAAGACAAAAAATTGACATTAAGGAGTTTATATTCTGGTTGTAAAACACTCTGTGGTAACAGTCCATACTCTTTCATACTGAGGAGTAAGGTCTTTAGAACTCAGCCACTACATTCCCTTACAGCTCTAGGGTTAGCCCAGAGTTGAATGTTTTCTTTCTCATGAATTTCCCTGCCTCTTATCAGTGTGCTCCTTTTTTGATTATCAGTTGATATAAAGTAGTCATCCAGCCTCAATTAGCTTTTAGAAAGGGAGGCTATTAATGATGTTCTATGATTGGTATAATTTTTATGAACATCCCAACCTCCTAAATCTCTGACACATTATCTCACCAGGACATAGAATTCAAAAGACACATCTCTTGTTCAAATCCTTCAAAACTGCCCTAATATTTTATAAGCACTCCTCAAAGTGCCAATTTTTTTTTTTTTTGCCACCAGGACATTTCTCCTAAGAACTGTCTCTCCATTTCAGTAGGAACCTTTTCTACTTAATCTGAAGTCAGACTGAGACACAGCCTTAACCTCAACAAAGTATCTCCCTCTTTTAATTTAGTGGAATTGATTTCATTGATATTTTCCATTGAAGCCTATCATTGTTCTCTTCCTACTTTTTGTCCTCCTCTTCCTTCTTATCATCCTCATCATTCTCCTCATCCTTATCCTCAGAAAAGACTTAATTAAAATCATAGAATTATATATTTAGAATTTAAAGGGAACTCAATAATTTGACCCATGTTCTCTTTTTATAGATGAGAAATTGTTATTAAGAGGAATGAGTTATTAAGATTCATTAAATTACTTATCTAAGGTCATTCAGCTAAAAAGTGATACAAGAGTGAATAAAACCAAACTCTTCTTATTCCAGATCTTTTGTTCCTTTTGCTGAATCCATGTTCTTTTACCTTCCCTTGTGTTGGATTCATATTGTCTTCTTAGAGTACTTTTATCCATTAAGGTATAAGTAAGGCAGCTAGGTGGCACAGGACAACTAAATGGTGCAGTGGGTAGAGCTTTGGGCCAATAATCAAGAAGATATGGTCAAATTTGACCTCAGAAACAAACTATTTGTGTGATTCTGGCCAAGTCACTTAATCCTGTTTGCCTCTAGTTCCTCATCTAAATGAGCTGGAAAATGGAAAAGCAAACCACTTCATTATCTTTGCCAAGAAAACGCAAAATGAGGGCATGAACAGTTGGACTTTACTGAACAAGAAGAAACACCTATATTGTAATATTTTATTTATAAAATACCAGAAAGCTCTATCTATCTATCTATCTATCTATCTATCTATCTATCTATCTATCTATCTATCTATCTATCTTTGTTATTGTTTTGCTTCTGCATATTTGAGATATTCCATTTACATCCAGTGTGTTGAAGGTCACCATCAGCAATATGTGGGATGTGCCAAGTTCAATTTAATAGAATACAATTCTCTAAAACCCCTTTAAAGCTCTATCTTTCACCAAAGAATGATTTTCTTGGGTCACCATGGGAACGAGACCCAAGTGTTTACTGAATCTGGTCTAACTTAAAAATACATCTTTTCCCAGATGTGCTTTTAAAAAACCCTGTTTTCTCTCAGCTTTTTGCAGAAATGGTGGCTATAACTTTTGAGGAGCTCCCTAAATGAAAAGACCTGGCCTGAAGGGGATGATATCAGAAATAGAGTGAAGCTCCAAAAGATAATTGTGATTATGACAACATAGGCAATTGATGTCTAACAAAAGGTTGAACTGATTCTGTCCATTTAGATGACCTTCATATAATACTACAGCTAATAAATTTAAATTCTCATTCAGTAATGGTGAATGATTTTATATGTATATTTAGCCTTTTGAAATTCTATTCTAAATATAAGATTATATTTATAAAATAAAACCAATAATAACAATATACACACTAGTAATATATGTATATATGTGTATACATACATACATATATATATATATATATATATATATATATATATATATATATATATATATAGAGAGAGAGAGAGAGAGAGAGAGAATCATCCATGGTCCATGGTGTAGTGGATAGAGTACTAGTCCCAGAGTCAGCAATGCCTTGATCTTATTTCAGCCTCATTAGGGCTGCTAATTCACCTTTGGTGTCCATATTTTACCCAAATCTCACCTATAGCTCCACAAAGTTACAACATACCCAGCAGCCATCCCCCGCTAAAACCCTCTCAGCAGGATTTGGGCAACTATTAGGTCCCAGATTCATTGATGAGTGAAGGAAAAGTCTATCCAAGCATGTGGAGCTTCCCTGGTGGTAGAATGGGCAGATGAGAATGATTTGTTCTAGCATCAGTGGAACTGACTGAAGCAGACACTGTGGAACACAGCTAGTTAGACATTGAAGAAATCAACGTCATTCCTTTCATTCCAGACCACTGCCACATCACGGCCTTAGTCCTTTTCAGAAATGAGGAATAAAGGACAAAACAATAAGGTGGTTGTGTGACCCTACTAAAGTCACTTACATAATCAGTATTCCAAATAATTAAATAACTCAATAGAATCCAATTAAAGAATGACATATGCAAATATATGCCATCATTCATCTTCCCAAACAGGAAACTTTAAAATGATCCTTGCAAGGAGATGCAGAGCAGGTGCCAATATGCCCTAATTGAGGAATTTTCCTAACCAAGAGCTCCCTAGATGAATGAAATACCAGGTTTAGAACAAAATTACATAGCACTTGAGGGATTTGCTGAAAGGTGAAATCAATTCACACTGCTAACTCAGACTATCTCAGCAGCTGTCTCCAGCTCTTAATGTTCTCTCCAATTTGAAATGGCTGTGTATTTATTTCAATCAATCAGCAAGTATTTATTAAACACCTACTGTGAACCACTGACTATGCTAGGCTTTAGGGATGAAAGTACAAAGAAGGGAGCAATCCCTACTTGGAAAGAGCTTAAATTGAAATGGAAGGGATTAGAATTACAAATAAAATATGTGCTTCCCTATATAGATATAGGGATTCATATGCATTTACATGATATGCATCCACATATAACCACACCATGGACATAAACTAAATAATATAAAGGAATTACATATAAACATAATTTGGGAAGAAGGATACTAGTATTTACTGGGATCTGGAAAGGAATCTCAGTCTTCATCTTCAAGTAGGAGAGTGAATCTGTGAGGCTGAGGGAAGAATGAAAGGCATTCTAGACATGGAATATAGCAAGTTTAAAGATATAGTAATGGGAGATGGAATGTTATGTGTAAGGAAGAGAGAAGAGCATGTTGGCTAATTTTGAATAATGAAAGAGGAGTTGTAATATACAATGATGCCAGGAATATAATTTGGAATGGGATTATATAGGGCTTTAAAAGCTAAGAAGAGGAATTTTCCAGGAGCATACTTTCTCTTCCTATAGAATCTGAACCTATTGAAGTCAGTGACTGTTAAAATTGTTTCCATTCTGTTACATTTGAGCAATGACTTCAAGGGGAAGGAAATTATAATAGCTTAAATTGAAGAAATTGTGATGAGTTTGGGGTTAAGTTATGGTGATAACTATCCTGTGTACTGTGGAAGAGGGAATAAACTTTTTGGATCAACTTCACAGTGTAAAATCTAAAAAGAAAGAATGTAAAGTGAAAAAAGGCAATTTTAAATCTCAAACAAAATAATACTTTGTTATCCTGAAGTGGAATGGATACCTCTGGGGAGGGGATGCCTTTCCTTTCACTGGAAATCTTGGATTCAGTGCTTCAGGATTTTTGGTGGGAATGGTATAGGAAAAATTATCTTCCAACTCTGACATTGCTCTGTTTTAAGAGAAACAAAGTAAAATTTAAGGTATTAATTAAAATATTACTCAAGAAATGACTTAAAAAATACAACCATAGGTCTAATGCTTAAAAGTATCTTAAAGACCATTTATTCCAAAGTTTATATTATCAATAAGCAAAGCAGATTCCAGTGATGTTAATTAACTTCCCCAAGGTCATGAGGTACTTACTATTAGCAAAAGGATTTGAACTCATATTCTCTAGTTCTAGAGTCAATGCCCTTTCTCCTCCTCTACTTTCTTTGAAGAAATATTGATAATAATAATATTTTTATAATGGGAATAATTTGCATTTCCCCTCCCACCATATTATCAGAATAATTCCTGTTTAAATTTTTAGATAGAAAATTTAGCAAGTAATGAACCAAAAAGAAGTCATATAATTCATCTTCATTAAAAGATTCTCTATACTCCCTAATTGCAACTTGTTTTTTAACCTTAAAAACAGCTATTCAATTTTTAGAATAGACAAGATTTTTAACTAAACAATTTAGTTTCTTAAGAAAAAGTAGATAAAGTTGTTCTGCCTTTTAATAACTCAGTGATAGCAATTGTCAATTTAGCTCTGAGGAGTGAAATTAAACATTGGTTGCTAAAATGATATGTAACTTTTCATCTGATGTTCAATATCATTGCTATTTGTGTTATTTTTAAAGTTAAACGTGGTAAATTTGTTGTATTGCAGCCCCATTTTGGAATGAATGTCTTTGCCCAATGATGCTAGGATGATAAATTTAGATCTGTTGGGACCTTAGAGGTCACCTAATCAAATTTCTATGGTTTACAGTTGGGGAAACATAGGACCAGAGAGGTTAAACAATTTGACAGAGGTTACAAAAGCAATGATTGTATTAGATGGCAGGGAAAGGATTAAAATCCGGGTCCTTTGAGTTCCCTTATTGTCAGTTCCCTTATTGCTGTGCAATGAACATACTCCTTCTCAGTTCTGGAATAACTTGATTTCTACTTTGTCATTGACATCCCACCACTCCCATAAATACTGCAGCGTGTTTCTGAGTAACATGTGTACCTGTGTTTTCCATTAAATGTGAGTATCTTTCTCCCTCCCCATATCAGTGAGTGGTGGTTATTCTAAGTATTGGAGATGTAAAAAAGGGCAAACACAGTTCCTGTTCTCAAGATCAATTGCTATATTCCATCCATTCATCCATTCATCCATCTATCTATCTATCTATCTATCTATCTATCTATCTATCTATCTATCTATCTTCCTACCTACCTATACATCTATGTGTCTTTCAATCTCATTAATTGGAGATAATAAGGACTATTTGGAAATTATTTTGAAGAAGATTGGACTTTACATAGAATTTGAAGGAAAACAGAAAGACCAGAAGTAGAATCAAGAAAGGAGAGAATTCCAGGCATAGGGGATGGCTCATAAAAATCTAGAGTTAAGAGATTGTCTTCTTCAAGGACTAGCAAGGAGGATAATGTAATTGCAACATGGAATACATGGGGGTGAGTAATGTGTAAGAATGACAAAGACAGGAGAATATTATGTCATAGAGGGTTTTTTACAACAAAAAGGGGTTTTCATATTTCATCCTGGAAATGATAGAGAGGCACTGTAATTTATGTAAAAGGGGTTACATGAGAAGACCATGGATAGAATCCCATTTTGCAGTCATATGAAGCTTTATTCCTCATAGCATGATGTCTCTTATCATGTTGTCTTTACACTGGCAATCTCCCATGATTTAAATGTACTCCATTCTTTTTTCTACTTCTTAGTATACCCCTTGTACTTTGCCATTCCAACTCAGGTATTATTTTATAATTGAGACCTGCTGTCAAGTAAGAATGAGAGTTGGAGATGAAGGGCCTAAATTTAAGTCTTGATTTTTATACAAAAAAGCTCTATTATCTTTGGCAATATATATATATATATATATATATATATAACTTCTCCAGAACTCACAGTTCTCATCTGTACAATGTGAGGATTGAACCCAATAACTTCAAAGAACCCTTCTAGATCAGTACATGAAACTATGATATATTAGCTTAAATGTATCCATTAAGTAATTAACCAACCAATAACCATTCATTAAGTGCCTGTTATAAAGTAGGCATCAGGATAATTGTTAGGGAAAAAATACAAAAGTTAATCAATCTCTAACCACAAGACAGTTATATTCTACTCATTCATAATTGATTACCTTGAGTATATAGAATGGGTGAAATTGCATATTGAACCCCAGATGGGAAATGCCTAATTATCACTTAATTTGGAAATCCATATGAAGATATGTCACTTTTCCATTATGGAAAATAGTAACTTTTCTCCCACCTAGTGAAAAAGAAGGTTGGCATTTCTTTAGTTTGTCCAAGTTCTAAAGATGATGGGTCTTTCTTTAAAGGATTTGTATTTTACTTTATCCCCTAAAGTAAAGAAAATCACAAGTTCTAGGCCACAGTAGGAAGTAAGACCTAAGGATGAGGACAAAGGACCTTAAATGTTATAAATTTGAATGCTGATATTACTTTGAACAAATTTTAATTACTTAAGTGATTTTGGAATAAGTCAAATGTAGTACTAATATTAATGACGTGCTCTGGAGAAAATAATAGTATTCTTTTTTTTTTTCAATCTAGAAATTGTCCTTTGGATATCCATTGCATTAAAAATAAGTTTGAGAAAAAGAAAATTCAGACATGATATAGGCAGTCTTGGCCCTTATTGTAAAATCTATAAGGGACATTGAAAAATTACATTGATAAGAAAGTGTGAAAGACAATCAAAAGACGTTTTCTTAAATTAACACTTTCACAGGGGGAAGTTGAGAAAAAAAGTAAATGTGATGTCTGTTTGAGGCATGAAGTTGATAGTTTGCATAATAGGGAAGAATGCCTCCCAATGAGCTATTAAATTTTTACTGGGCTCACAAATAATGACCTCTAAATAGTGGGTTATTTTGTTTTTCTTAAGGAATATTGGGAGAAGGTAGACCATGAAGACAAATGGAACTGTCAAATTCTAACTGGCACTGTGGATTGACATTAAATAAATAGAAAGAGGAAACTCTTATAATTGGGTTCCATCTCTGTTCAGAGGGTTCACTAGGGGAATTTGGAGTTGTCAGGTGACTGATATTTCATTTTTAGCTTTCTATTTTCTGTTTTGTTTCTTGTTCATTCCATGCAATACCATGAGTGTGTCTAAAGATGATCTTTATCCCTCTGAGCTCACCATACTCCACAGACATCATCATCATCATCATCATCACCAAATCTTTGTACAATAAGGGAGAGTTTGATGGATTTCTACCTGAATACACATAACGATTTTTCCTGTCTTCAGTTCTGTAACACCTGAGGTCAGTTCACTAAGCAGTATGAATGTTTTTAAAGATTTAATTCAAGGCTGAAAATTGCAGTTATAGGATTTAGAGAAAGAAAGAATGCTAAAGATCTTATAGTAATCCTGTTATTTTGTAGACACAGAAATTTAAGCATACAGAGAAGGTTATACAGAACCAAGACTCAAGCCAGGTCCTCTAACTTCTACTTCAGATCCAACAGATGCTAAATAAAGTGAAAATGGAGTGACTCAAAAAGAGTGAGAATTCCTGTACAGTCTATTGTTCAGTTGTTTCAGTAGTCTCCAACTCTTTATGTCCCCATTTGGGGCTTTCTTGGCAAAGATACAAGACTGATTGGACATTTCTTTTCTCTCTTGCTCATTTTCCAGATGGGAAAACTAAGACAAATAGAGTTAAGCCACTTGCCTAGGGTCACATACTACTAAGTTTCTAAGGTTAGATCTGAATTCAGTAAGATGGGTCTTCCTGATTCCCAGTCCTGTGTTCTATCTCTGCCCAATGAGCCATCTAGTTGCCCTTTCTATACTGTACTGCAGAACTTGTGATTTGAGCAGTTGGATCATTGGATCTGCATTCCAAATATATTACCCTTTCACACTGAGCATTCCCTGGGAATACACACATACGAGAGTGTTCACACTCACTTCCAGTTTTACATTTTGTCTTCATTTATGTGCTTATAGATTCATCACCATTTCCATTATACCATGAATTCAGAAAACTTATGATACATATAATTGTTGTATGTGTGTGTGTGTGTGTGTGTATGTGTGTGTGCTTTGGGTGGTGAGGTCTGGAACAATGATTACAATAGTGTAAGGAATTAATTTCATTATGAGAATAAATATCTGATGAATATCAAAATAGAAATTATTCTTAAGAGAGTCCCAGTTGCCTTAGCCTCCAAGTTAAGGGTCACTTTCCCAAGGTCATAGAGCTTTTAGGTATCAGAGGGAGGACTTGGCTTGAAGTAGCTGGCATTCTTGTATCCCCAATCAGCCATCCACACACTAAGTTACACATTCTCTATAATAAAATGTTCCAGAATTTTTCCAGGAATCCAAGTCATGCAAACTGGCCAAACACTGGTTGTTGATTTTTATTATAATGGCAATATCACAAATTGAATAATGGATCATTAAAGACCAGCTTACAAGAATGAGAAGTAGGTAAAGGCTAAAATCTAAAAGCAGGCTTCATTTTTATTCATCAAATTCATGATACTGCTAATAAGTCAGGTTTAAGGTGCTATCATCAAAGAAGCACCAGATGAAAATAAAAAAGGTCCATGTTTGTAAGTCATTGATGGGAGATAGAAGGGGTTATGAGGGAAGGAAATGGCATCAGGGATGGAATTGATGATACTGTAAGCAATTACCGAAATGTATGACTTTGGATGTAGGATAAAATATCATGTGAGAAAAAAAATTATGCTGAAAAATGTGAAGTTTTTTTTTTTACTTATAGGAGTAGGTTATATATTTATTACTTGTCTAATGTTTTAGAAACAACACCATCATAATTTTAGATGAAACAATTCAGCATTTTAAGTGCCTCTGATGGTCTAGGCAATAAAAATATACCTTTCTGCCCCCAAAAAAACACACACAAAGGAAACAGGCCTTAATATAAAAGCATTTGTATTCCACTTTGGAGAAAGCATTTGAATACAAATATATGAGTGTATAGGCACACAGATACACAAATGTGTCTATCCATCCATACAGGCAGAAAGAAAGTCATTTGAGGGAACATAGTAGGAAGTGTAAAGAATGAGGAGACAATCAGGCTGTTTCATATTGAGGAGAGGGCACTTGAGATAAATCATGAAGCCAGTTAGGGATTTCAGAAGGACAAACTGAGTAAAACAAGCTCTCCAGTCATAGAACATACATAGTCTGTGCAAAGAGAAAGAGGCAGGAGATGGAATGTTATACATAAGGATCAGCAAGTAGGTACTCTGTGATAAAAATACCACCACGACCACTACTACCACCAATGCCACAACCACTACTAGTACTATTAGTACTAGTACTAGTATTACTGCTACTGTTACTGCTATTGCTACTTCCACAATAACTACTATTAGCAATAATAATAAGCATAATAAATATAAGTTTAATAATATCCTAGTTAATTTTCAAAAGTTATGCCACACTTCAAGCCTCCCCTAAGAGCAAAAGTTCATCTTTTTAACAGAATTAATTGCCTGGTGTTACTTTACGACTTAGCTATAGAATGACCGTAATAACAACAGCTTCCAAATAGCAAGTTTGCAAAACACTTAACAGGTATTTTCTCTGTTAAATTTCACAAAGGAGCTATAGAGACACAGAGAGAAAATCTAATCTGTTTCCAAGGCTTAAATACACTCTAAGGGAGGTGACACCCTTGACAAGAACCCCTCGTATGTCTCATTCAGCCAATCATCAGGGCTTCTCTGGATGCCCTCAGCAATCTGCCCATGAACATTCCCATATTCTACTGTGAGGCTGGGCACTCAGATGCCTCCAAACAAAAGTTTATGTCTCATCATTCATAAAGTTTATTGATGGATCTCATTAGAGTGAGAAAAGTAAGTAAGACAAGAGGAGTAATTATAGAAGAGGAAGCCAAGAAATCTAATCAGATGCTCTAAAGATTCTTGAGTAACTCTTCAATCATGATATAAGCACAAGCCTTGGAAACATCCATACAGATAGATAAAAAAGGCTGATTAAGCCATGATCGCTGATATGTCTGAAGACATTGACTTACCCCTTGAGAGTGTTTTTCCCAGGTACACAGCAAAGGCCAGCTAAGAACCAACTCTCCCTGCCCCATTGGGTTAGGAGCTGGAAGTAAATTATGTAGTGCTTAGGCTAGATATCTTACCCTATCCTCTCTTGGATTTTCCTTACTTCACTATTTCTACATTTTGTAAATAAATTGTAAATAAATCTCTTTGGAATGAATATAAATTCTTGGCGACAACACTCTTAAATATTTCAGTCCAACCTTTATATAAATTAACCCCTTTTTCCATAATAGTACTTAATAAATATTGATTCACTCACTATCTAAAAATGAGATAGTAAAAAAAGAGAATCAAAAGAAAATAATTGAGAGAAAAAAATTATCCAAGTAAAAACAAATCCAAGGGGAACTCAAAAGCAGAGGATGTTTATATTAGCATGCATACATAATTTACATTTTTTTAACAAATCTTGAACAATGTACAAAAAAGGAATTCAGAGACTACATGTTGGCATCCAATGAAGGAGGTCTGAACATTGTCCCCTCACCACAATGTCATTCTCTCCAGAATGTAGCCAAACAGGAAAACTTAGAACAAAGAAATAAACTTAGGTGGCTCAGTGAACCATACAGTGCCAAGCCTAATGAGGAGGAGTGGAATTCAAATCTGGTCTCAGAAACTTGCTATGGGATCTTGACCAAGTCACTTAAGCCTGTTTAACTCAGTTTCCTCATCTGTAAAATGAACTGAGAAAAAGAAAATGACAAACAATTCCTTTATCATTTGACAAGGAAACGACTGAATGACAACAAAGTGTTTGAATGCAATTCAGTTCTATTTACATAGCTGATCAATTTGTTCTCTTCAGCAAGTAGTTAGCAGAAAGAAAACAGTTATGAAAAGTCTACAATTATTCCAAATTGGGGAGCAGGGCCTCACTATTTGTTGTCATTATGTTTCTCTGGAAGCAGACTCCCTAGACTCTTCCTTGTGATGTATTGTAGTAGTTGATTATGCCAAGTTCCAACCACTGTTATCCTGTTACTCTGATTAGATCATTTTTTTATGTATAGATTATTTATGCAGGGCTTTCTTTTTATTTTCTACTTCTTTTGTACTTTTTTTAAAAATAAAAGATGGTTCTTTCTAATAGCAATGATGTAGGGATAGAGGTTGATATTTAGAAAAGATATAAATTAAAAATTCACCAGTAAAAATGAGGAGAGAATGATTAGAAGGTAAGGATTTTGTCTGACAAAGATCTGGGGACTATAATGGATAAAAATGTCAATATGAGTCAGCAGTATCCTATTATAACCAAAACGGTTCACATAATCTCATACTACCTTATGAGATTGTTTCCAGGAATCAGGAAGTTATGGTAATGTAGTACTGTGACATAAACACATTACACAGGTAATGTTGTGTTCAGATATGAGTGTCTCACTCAAAGAGAATCAGTGCTTTTCTGGAGAACATAAAGAAGTCACCAAAGGAAATGGTGAAGTGTCTTTATTACATACCTACAAAGATCAGATGAAGGAACCAAAAATATTCATCTTGAAATGGAATGCTACAGTTGGGATACAATGGGGAATGGGGACATTAGGATGGTCTTTAAGTATGTGAAAAACTATTATGTGGAAGTAGATTATATTTGCTTAGTTTGGCTCCAAAGGGAAGAACAGGAGCTGGGGCTAGAATTGGTAGAAAAACAAAACTAAAATCCAAGAGAAAAAAACAGAAGGAACAGTAATAGATAAAATTAAAATTGGTTTATTATGTGCCAGGTACTGTATTTGGTAGTTTATAATTATTATCTTATTCAATCATTACAGCAAGTCTGGGAAGTAGGTTATTATTATATTTATTTTGTAGTTGAAGAAACTGAGGAAAACTGATTAAGTGATTTGATCATGGGAGTAAGACAGTGTCTGAAGATTTGAATTTGTCTTCCTGATTTTAGGCTCAATGCTGTAACCATTATACAACCTACTTAGTACAACAATCACCATTACCACCATTGATACTTCCTATAAAAGAAAAATCCAAATAAGAGTTGTCCCAAAATACATTGGGCTGCTTCAAAAAATGATGAGCTCTTTCTCCTTTCAGATATCCAAACATGATTGCTGTCCTTATTTGAAGGTATCTTTCTTGATTGTATGCACTATGTTCCCTTTCTCTGTATCCTAAGGAATTAGTACAAGACCTGATGCTTGAAAAGCTTATTATTGTGCCCAGCATATAGTAGGTGATTAATAAATGTTCCTTCCCTCCTTTTCCCCTCCTTGGAGATATCAAAGCACCAAGTAGGTACTGCTTTGATCACAGCACAGGAATAAGTTCTATAAACTAGGGAAGACATCCCTGGCAATCATCCCAATACTAACAAATTAGGCCATTAATCCTTGGAAAATATGATTCCTAGAGGACTAAGGGAATCCCCAAAAGCCCTCCTAACAAAAAGCTTTTTTTTCTCTCCCTCTGATTTGACAATAGCAGTGTTTGGACTGAGGGTTTTGCTGCCCAAGCTGACACATTTGCTTAGGTAGTTAATCATATGCTGGGCCTATTGTACATCTTCTTTGCTATTCAGTCTGGACATATTTTCTATAGCCTGTAATTTACTTTTTACAAACTATAGCTCAGTGGTAAAGTTGCTCCCTAGAGAATTTCCTCCATTTACAGAAAAGCAATATTTTCATTTTCTTTTTATCCATCCACACTTCTGAATTCCTAGAAATGAATAGATTAATGCATCGTTAATGTTATGTTTCTATAATAGTGAGAGGTGACAGTAGAATCCACTAATGAGACATAGACATGGGAATGAGACCTGAATACTTCAAAAATATATTATAAAAATAAGAAAACCCATCAAGTAGTAGGGATTTAGACTGGGAATATGATTTCACCAGTATAGGAAATTCTGTGGTAGGAATGCAGGTTTCCTCTTCTGTTACTTAAAATCTTTTTTTTTTAATTTTCTTTATTGATTAATTAATTTAGAATATTTTTACATGTTTTCATGTTTCATGATTCATATTCTTTCCTTCTTTTTCTCCCTCCCCCCTCAGAGCTGATGAGAAATCCCAATGGGTTTTTACATGTATCATAGTCAAAACCTATTTCCATATTATTATTTGCAATGGAGTGATCATTCAAAGTCAACATCCCCAATCATATCCCCATCGAACCATGTGATCAACCATATGTTTGTCTTCTGTGTTTCTGTTTCTACAGTTCTTTCTCTGGATATGGATAGTGTTCTTTCTCATAAGTCAGAATTGAGGAACTTAAGAGAAAGAATGCAATTCACATTCAGAGAAAGAACTGGGGAAGTAGAAACACAGAAGAAAAACAACTGCTTGATCACATGTTTCGTTGGGGATATGATTGGGGAAGTAGAGTCTAAATGGTCACCCTAGGGCAAATATCAATAATATGGAAATAGGTCCTGATCAGTGACACATGTAAAACCCAGTGGAAATCCTTGTTGGCTATTGGAGGAGGGGTGGAAGGAGAGAGGGAAAGAACATGAATCATGTAACCATGAAATAATATTCTAAATTAATTAATTGAATACACTTTTTCAAATAAAAAATAAGTCCCTCAGAATTGTCCTGGATCGTTGCATTGCTGCTAGTAGAGAAGTCCTTTACATAGATTGTGCCACAGTGTATCAGTCTCTGTGTACAATGTTCTCCTGGTTTTGCTCTTTTCACTCTGCATCAATTCCTGGAGATCTTTCTAATACATATGGAATTCCTCCAGTTCATTATTCCTTTCAGCACAATAATATTCCATCACCATCAGATATCACAATTTGCTCAGCCATTCCCCAATTGAAGGACACCCCATCATTTTCTAGGTTTTTTTGCCACTACAAAGAGCATGGCTATGAATATTTTGTACAAGTCTTTTTTTCTTATTATCTTTTTGGGATATAAACCATCAGTGACATTACTGGAATCAAAGGTCAGGCAGTCTTTTGAAGCCATTTGGCCATAGTCCCAAATTGACTTCCAGAATGGTTGGATCAATTCACAACTCCACCAGCAATGCCTTAGTATCCAAATTTTGCCACAACTCTTCCAACATTTATTATTTTCCTTTAATGTCATATTGGCCAATCTCCTAGGTATGAGGTAGTTCCTCAGAGTTGTTTTGATTTGCATTTCTCTAATTTTAAGAGATTTAGAATATTTTTTCATGTGCTTATTGATAGTTTTGATTTCGTTTTCTGAAAACTGCTTATTCATGTCCCTTGCCCATTCATCAATTGGGGAATGGCTTGATTTTTATATAAAAACTTTTCCTTTTATTTGCATTTGCATCCAAAACTATTCATTTTACATGTTGTAATATACTCTATCTCTTGCTTAGTCTTAAGTTTTTTTCCTTTCCCAAAGATTTGAGAGGTATACTATTCTAGGTTTACCTAATTTACTTATAGTTTTCTTCTTTATATTTAAGTCATTTACTCATTTTGAATTTATCTTGGTATAGGGTGGGATATGATCTAAACAGAATCTCTCCCATAGTGTTTTCCAAATTTCCCAGCATTTTTTGTCAAATACTGTGTTCTTGTCCTGAAAGCTAGGATCTTTGGGTTTACCACACACTATCTTTTTGAGGTCATTTACCTTAAGTCTATTCCATTGATCCTCCCTCCTGTTTCCTGTTTACCAAAACCATGTTGTTTTGATGATCACTACTTTATAATATAGTTTAAGATCTGCTACTACTAGGCCCCCATCATTCATTTTTTTATTTCCCTTGATTTTCTTGATCTTTTGTTCTTCTAAATGAACTTTTTTATATTCCTTTCTAATTCTGTATAAGAGTTTCTTGGTAGTTTGTTAGTATGGCACTGAATAAGTAAATTAATTTGATGAGGATTGTCATTTTTATAGTATTAGTTCATCCTACCCATGATTAGTTAATGTTTTTCCAATTTCTGCCACTGATACCAGAATTTAATAGGAGGTCTTTGCTGTTTAAAGGTCTGATCTCTAGCCAATATGTCATGGTGCCTCCATACCAGATCTTTTCTGGGTAATAAACTAATTCATAACTTTCAAATTCTTTGAAGTTGTACATATTGGATTTTCTTTTCTTGTTATGATTAATAAATTTATAAGTTTGAAAAATGAAAGCATGGGTATAAGGACAGTAAAGGGATCTATGTCATTAGATATCTCATTCAATGATTATTGATCAATTAATTTTTAGGACAATTGTATAATTACGGGAAGCACAGTTATTGTGTTTGGGTACTTGAAGGACTAGTTAATGAAAAGCTCTCTCCAGGGCAACTAGATGACTCAGTGGATAGAAAGCCAGGCCTAGAGATGGTAGGTCTTAGTTTTAGTCTGGATTCAGATACTAGCTACAAGTCACTTAACACTCACTGCCTGGGAATTACCATTCTTCTGACTTAGAACCAACATTTAGTGTCAGTTCTAGGACAGAAGACAAGCCTTTAAAAAGTCAATCTTGCTCCTCCCTCTCTCTCTCCCTCCCTCCCTCCCCACCCCCCCCTCTCTCCCTTGTTCCCTTGTTCCTTTGTTGTTGTATAGTCATTCAGTCATGTCTGTCTCTTCATGACCCTGAAGGCCATATTGTCAATTAAGTTTTCTTTGCAAAGATAATGGAATGATTTGCCATTTCCTTCTCCAAAGTGTTAAGGTAAACTGAGGTTAAGTGAATTTATCAGCGACACATAGCTAGAGAGTGTCTGAAGCTGGATTTGTATTCAAGACTTCCTGATATCCACTGACCCACCTACCTGCCTCCATATTTTTCTGAGTTTATAATTATAAATATATAGATATAGCAGAACTAAGGAATGAACAGAAGTTTTGGAAAGATAAATTTAGTTCAAATGTAAGGGAAGTCCAACCCCCTCATCTTCATCTGGAAACAATAACAAACAACAATTACAAAAATAAGGCCCAGAGAAATTGATAACTGTCCAGTGTGACACAAAGAATGCTGTAAATTGAAGAACTGGGAAGTTTAACCCAGAATTTCTGAAGACAGAATTAGATTTTTTTTCCTCTTCAACAGAAGTCAAAGCAAAAGGGGGAATTATTTCTTTCTTGTTCCATACTATTTAACCAATCCAATCCAATCCAATTCAATAAATCTTGATTAAATACCTGCCACACATAAGCCCATTTGCTTTTTTTCACTTTTTCAGTTTTCTAATTGATAATGAGCCCTGTTCAAAAGGTGATCAGCTAGCATATTTCCTTTCTTTGAATCAAATTTTCTTGATAGCCTTTATTATATTGCCTATATTTCTCCCAATATCCCTTGCTTTTCCCTATTGAGCCACACATTTAATGAAGAAAAAAACATTTAAGGAAGAAAAAGAAAAAAAAAATAGAAAGATCATCCAAACCACTTCATATGTTGAAATTACCTTGAAATATACACACTGCACCCCAACGAAGATGTCCCTTTCTCTACAAAGTCGTATGGGGAATTATTTTCTCTTGCATTTCCTTTGAGACCATATCTGTTTATTCTTGGTATTTTTACAATATCCATTGTCCATCCTTTTGTGTTTTTTGTTTGTTTTCTTTTGTATTATTTCCACTTAAGTTGTTCTAATCATTGTATGCTCTCCTAAACGCTGATTATTTCTCTCTCATGAGTTTACATCAGTTTTTCACTACTTGTCTGTACTCATATTCTTCATATTTCTTATGTCATATTAATTGTCTATTACATTTATATGCCATTTGTTTACCTATTTTTCAATTAACATTGTTTATTTCCATTTCTTTGCTTAGTCACTGTTAACATCGACTATTCCTTTAGTTTAAGGATGGAGCCAAAGGTTGGTTTTAGAATATGTATCCTGTCTGGGAAACATATATTCCGTCTACACATACTTTTCCTGAAATGGTGTATCCTGTTGACTATTCTAGTGCTTCTCCCCACCTTTAGAAAAATGTCTGTATAATGAATCTGTCTATCTTGCTTTTGCATAATCTGTTGTACTCATCTCAGCGAGCTTGGTGTCCTAATCTTTGGTTCAAAAGAAAGTTTCCATCTGAAGTTCTACAAAACGGTTTCCGTGCTTCTGTCACCAATGATTCCCTGAGTTTCTAGCTCTCCTATGCTTGACTGGTTTGAACCCAGTTCAGTGGTGCATTTCACCGAATATACAAGATTTAGCATCGTTTGTACCTGTGGTTGGATCCAAATGGACTGTGTGTGAGATTGCACATTTGTAGTTTTGCTGGTAATCAGCAGGCCAGAGGAAAGCTTTTGTTTGGCTTTTCACCTTCAGGCATGTATAAAGTCACTGGCAGGGAATGTTTCTTATGATAATCCCTTTCTCCTCTGTTTGTCTCACCAGGAGAGGAGAAGAGAGGAATATGATAAAGTCTGCAGAGAGCTTTGAGCTCTTTTCAAGACAAGCAATACAAATACATTGCCCTTCCCCATTCCCGGAACAGCCCATTTGTTTCCTTTGTATATGTATATGTATATGTATATGTATATGTATATGTATATGTATATGTATATGTATATGTATATGTATATGTATATGTATATGTATATGTATATGTATATGTATATGTATATATATGTATATGTATATGTATATGTATATGTATATGTATATGTATATGTATATGTATATGTATATGTATATGTATATGACCAATATCTTCTGACCCTGCATTCTTAGTAAGTTGTTGAGTTCCCGCAGCCTTAGCTGTGGTAACGTAGCAAAAACTATGTTGAAAATTCGGGTAACATTATTCATAATTGCTTTCCTCTTCAACAGAAGTCAAAGCAAAAGGGGGAATTATTTCTTTCTTGTTCCATACTATTTAACCAATCCAATCCAACCCAATTCAATAAATACCTTATTAAATTAAATACCTGCCACACATAAGATATTGTTTCTATTTTCTCATTCATAAAGGGGAATAAAGGAATGAAAAATTATTTTATGTTTCAGGGTCTGTACTAAGCTTTTTTACAAATGTTATCTCATTTGGTCTTCCCCAAAACCCAAGGAAGTGAGTCCTATCATTATTTCTATCTAACAACTGAGGAAACTGAGTCAGGCAGAAGTATACTTACATGCCCAGAATCACAAGGGAAATAAATGTCTGACTTGGATTTGAACTCGTCTTTCATGGCCAGCATTCTATCTGTTGTATCATCAGCTTTCATAAACTGAGTAACATAATAACAATTAGCTCAGTGGGTAGATGTGAAAATCAAATGAGATACTTTGCAGAACATATCATTAGATAAATGTTACTAATCATCAATTTGTTGTTGAAGACAGTGTCGTATACTGGCCAGTTTTCACAACTAGAAAGATCTAAATTCATTTTTTTTGCCCCATCAAAGTGTGACTGTGTGACTCTAGGTGAGCCACTTAACCTCAATGAATCAGGAATCACCTTAAGATTCTAAATGGTAGAGAAGATGCTAACTTGCTCAGGGAAGTTTCCCCATCTAGGAATTTTCTATCACTCAGTCTTATATTATAGTGTTGATATTATTCCTAATATTGATCATTATTATTATTCTACATCTTTGAAATTCAAAGACAAAAGTGAAATATTTTCTGCTCATCAGAACTTAACATTCTTGTCTGACTCTAACCTATTGCCTAGCACACAGTCAGAGTGCTTAATATTTATTGATACCTTCTAGAGCAATCAACTTTTCCACAGATAGGTCAACACACAGTACAAATCCAAATATTGAGTAATTTCCAGATAAGTACAACAGAAACAAGAGGAGAATTTTGAGTTTTCATAGTAATTTCCTATAATATCCCTTTGGCCTGATCAGTGGGACTGTTGTTATCCCTAAGAGTAAGTTATTCACCAAGCATTTATTAAATATTTGGCATCAGTCCGACACAGTGCTAGCTAGCTAGGCACTAGACATGTGGAAATGATGCATGGGAAAACTCCTAACAGCAAAAGGAGTTTCTTGGATACAAAGTGACTGATTTATGGTTCTGTAGCTGGTAGGCATTCCTGAGTTAGGATGCCCCTACCAATAACTTGATGTAAAAGCTAGTGCTGCCAAATACCCTATCTATTCACATCAGGTAAGAGGAACAGTTGTAGAGACTTTTCTTTGCAGGACTGTGCTCTCCTATCCCATCTCTCAAACTGGGCACACAAACTTACAAAAATATCCCACCTCTGAGCCCTGTGATCCTACAGGTAGGTGGCATATTAATGTACCAGAGGAGGTGATCTGTGCCCCAAAGACTCTGCCCTGGTCCCTATACTTTCTCCCTTTGCATAATTTTCCTTGATGACTTCAAATGCCCCCGATGGATTCCATTACCTTTTCTTTTTTTTTTTAATTTTATATAATCGATTAATTTACCATTATCTTTTCTGAGTGGATCTATTTGTCTAAACCCTAAATGTTTAGTCTAGCATTTCCAGGCATCTACTAAACATGTCAAACTGGATGTCTTATAGACATCTTAATCCCTATATATCCCAAACTGAACTCATTATCTAACCACTGGACTCTCACCTCTTTTAAATTTCCCTATTACTATCAAGGATAATACCCCTCTCCAGTTACCCAGGCTCACAATGCTGGTCTTTTCATTCTTTTGCCCATATCCAGTTAGGTGCTAAATCCTCTGTGTGACATGATTTTTTTTCATCTTTGAAAACAAGGGACTGGAACTGGGTGGCCTATGAATTCCTTTCCAGATGTAGAGCTACAATTCTATAGGAAAAAAATTTTTTTCAGATCTGTGATAGATAGGGATTTACAGGATTACTCATCTAGAACATTTCAAGGACAAGACTTAAACTAGGTCATTCCCATCTTAAAGGTCAATCGTCTAGGTACTCTGCTGAATTTCTTCTAGGAGAGCATGATACGATCTCTCTTTTACAATCAAAATCATGCATTGTACTAAGTCACTGGATTCTTGGTTTCTGTAGGGCACCTTCTACTTTTTGACTTCAACAAAATATTCAAATTAGTGAGGAGTTATTTTCCAGTGAATTTGGGTGGTGGTGGTAAGTGATAAACAACTGAGGTTTATAAGAAACAGATCACAATAGAATGACATAATAGTTTTCCATGGGAAAATTACATGATGAAATAGAAGTAGAGGGAATTAGATGGAGTTACATTATTCAGATGTTATAAAGGCTGATGATGTATTGGGGAGGGAAATTTGAAAGGCAATTCCTCAAGAATACTGCTGGGACAACCCATAGAATGGCTAATAATGAAATATCCAATTGGGTCAAAGTTCCAAAATAGGGAACTCATCCCATTAATTCCAATGGAGAGCAAATGGATTGCACTATTATCCTATCAATTGACAGTTCTAGCAAAGAAGAACGATGGAGAGAACAGAAAAAGGTGAAAATTGCTCAGCATGATGGAGGTCTCAGAGGAATGCCAAAATTAATATCAGTTAAGAGTCATCTTAAAAAAAAACATGTAAAAGATCCCACCATGGCAGGGGAGTCAGTCTAAGTACAAGGGGAACAATGCTTAAAGGTTCATGAGATGAGAGATATGAGAAAATATCAGTGGTTTGCAAATTGGGTTGTTATTTTGGTAATGATTGCAACTTAGATTTCCTATGTTGGTCACCAGGGGAACCAGGGGAAAGCTTGAGACAGTAACAAAAACAAGCAGAGGGCCCAGGATACAAGGCAGGCCTCCCAGGAAGCTGGAATAGGTTTAATGAGCAAAGTCCATACCAAGTTATCATATATTTTACTTGTTGGCATAAAAGACATAATACCTAAGGACATTGGAAACCTCTTTGGTCATTTCAAATAGGTCCCTATTACTTGTGTGTTTATTAGGAAGGTAGCTCAGGGCTTACTATGAAAGGATTAGAATGTGAAGCATGCCCACACTGCTGTAGATGGCTTCCATTCTATTTTACTAATGCTCTATATATTTAATAGAAAATCATGTTTTCTCCTTCATTAGGCTCCTTCAGTTGGGGGGGAAAGTTTTCATTAAAATTTTTTCTTTTCATTTTCTTGTTCTTCTTCTCTTTGCTGCTGCTATTGCTGTGCTTTTTAATTAATTATTATTGTTATTATCATTACTGTCTTTCTTTGCATTCAAAATACTCAGTTTAGTCAGATGCAGTATGTAATGAAAAAACATTGGTTGGATGACTGTTTTAATAATGTATACATTAAAAAAAAACTTTTGACATTTGAATTGTTAAAAATAATAACTTTTTCATTCACGGGGGAGAGAGATAATATTTATTCTAATTAAGGAGATGTATGGTATCTGTAAATAAATATGGGGGTGGAGAGACAAATTTAGATTCCATGTAAAGGAAAACATTCCTATCATTAGAATTATCTCAGGTAAAATGAACCATCTTGGAAAATAGGGTTTTCCCTCTCAAAGGAAGGAAATCTTTAGGAAAAGGATGAATAATTACTTGACAAAGATGTTATGAAGGAAATCTTTGCTCAGGTCTGGGTTGATTTCAATGGCTCCTGAGGTTCCTTTTAATTCTGAGAGTCTGGGATTTTTGCATTAAATGCCTAGAATTAGGAAGAACCATGTTCTAGAACTAATTTCCTAAGGAAGGTAGGGACATAAAAATGGGGACCCAGTATAAATAAATAAAGTCTTAGGGTTATATACCCAAAACCAAAAGGAACTAAAGAAAAACATATCTAGATCCATAGTGACAAACCGATGGCACACGTGCCAGAGGGGCACTTAGATGGTGGGCACATGTACTTTTGCCCAAGCACTGAGTTCATCAGAGTTCACTACTAGAAAGCCAGAGGAATGTGGGTTGGGGCTTCTCCCCTTCCCCTCTCCATAGGTGCCTGAGGATATTTTTCATATCACCCATCCCTCTGAAAGTTTTACCATCACTGATATACATATATCTCACATGTTAAAAATAAAGAAACTGAAGTAAAGAAAGTGTTAGAGCCAGAATTTGAGCCCTGTATACATCTTTGTATTTTTTGTCCTTGGTGCCTCATCAAATGAAGGCCACTATCCCATCTGAAAACTGCAAGTTCTCCCTTTGTTCTTGAATAGACAGATCCAGAGTCAGACTGAGTGTATGCAATCTAAGGACCCACTATTAGGGCATGAATGAATGATTCAGGTACAGTGTCATTTCCAAATTGTATTGGTGGAAGGTGTACCAATAATGAAAAAAAATCATTGAACATCAATTAATTGTCTAGGCAGCATAATATATTATTTGTACTATAATGTAAAGTTTTAAATCAACTTTATTTCATGATAATTGATTCTAATTTTCTTAGAAGTGGAATTTTACATTTGTCATTGCTTGTAACCTTCTTATCAGTTCCATAAATCATGCCTCTCCCTTCCATTTCCACCTTTACTATCACTCATTGTCAGTTTGGGGGGTTTAGTAATCCTTTAGAAGCTAGGAGAAGTTCATTTCTCAATCAGGATATTTTTTTCTTTCTAGACTCCTGAGGAGCTGGAAGATATTTCAGATCTGGAAGAAGACCATGATGTCCGCAGTCATACAAGCATTCAGACAGAAGGGAAGACAGATCGGGTAGGTGCCCTTGAAAAGGGATGAAAACCTTGGTTGTGCTGGTGTTGTGAAGCCAGGAAACGCATAGGAACATGAATAGACATGGCTGCTGTCTTACATGGCATTAGGAGAAAACTAATAAAGACAAAACAACAAAAAAAGGGTTTTGTTTTTTGAATACCCCATAAAGTTATTGTGTATTCTCTCACCTCTCCAGTTAGGAGTAAGGGGGCAGGAAAAGAGTAAAGGATCCTTCACTCCTTTGTATTTATCTCTATACCTCATAGGTAAACTCTTTTGGGTGAGTCAGTGAATCACTCAAATTTCCTTTCATTCTTTGTAAGACTACAAGGGAATATAAATTTGAAATATGTGCTTGTTTATTTAGAGTAGGCAGCCAAACCAGATGAACTCATAAATATGTTCTAGATGACACAGAAAAAAATATCTCTTGGGATGAAAGCAACACCTCTCAGTCTCCTTATCTCCCAACAACTTCAGAATGGCAAATGGATTTTTGAGTTTATTTAATCAACCTTAAGATTGGGTTTCTATTTGTCTTTTTATTACATGCCTAATATGTGCTCATCAGGATGCTATAATTTTGATCTATCCAAAATGATGAAAGGATGAGTGAGAGAACATAGTGTCCAGAGGAATGATATAAAAGTAAACAAATTAAATATTAGGATAACAAGACAAGTGAACAATAGCAGCAATTCCTGTTCATTGTATTGTTAATGCTCATTAAATAGCATACATTCATTAAAGGCTTTCCAGCCACCTTCATACTTATCTATTGCATTCAAATCTCCACTACTAAATGGAATATATATATATGCATATATATATGTGTGTGTGTGTATTTGTATGTGTGTTACCAACTGATTTTCTGATTGTTAAGAGAACAATAATCCAAGTAACAAAGTCATAGGACTCTATTCTCCATGTTTGTTTTTTTGGTTGGCCCTTCTTTATTTTGTTTTCACCTACTAGAAATTAAACTCTCCAAGGGCAGGGACTCTTGATTTTGTGCCTGTGACTCCAGCACTGTCAATTCTGTTGAACCCACTGCACATGGAATCTGGAAGAACCCAGGGACAGTACTCTCTCCACCTAAGAAATAGAGCTGAGCTTCAATCTATAGGCAAATTTGCAGAGGTAGAAGACTATGAGTATGTTGGGTACCAGCAAGTTGGCAATTTTTTGGGGAATGTAAAACATGTAATAATTATTGTGTAATTTGGAATGTAAAGTGTGTTAACATTGCAATAAAATAATTCTGAAAAGGGAGTTTGAAAATATATGGTTGATGTGATTTGATGTTAAGTTGAGGAATTTATGTTTTATCATGAAACAGGGCAGGAAGAAGTTCCACAATAATCTTTAAATCCAAAGATTATTATGAGATGAATCTGGACAAGGTCTCAGAGGTCATCTAGTCCAATCTCCTCATTTAATAAATAATAATACTGAGCCTTGAGGAAGTAATGCGACCTGTTCAGAGTTAACAACATTGTAGAAGCACATATTTTCATTATATGCATACCCATTTTAGAGATGCAGATACTTTACTTCAACCAAAGATATATTTGCTACTTAGTGTTAGCAAGGCACTGTTCTAGAGGCTAGCAATGAAGGTGACTTGCCCATGTAGCTGGTAAATGATAGATATATAATTCATATTTAAGTCTTTTTTTCATATATAATTTTTTTCTCACTGTACCACATGGCTGAAGAAATTTCCTTGGAACATAGACTTCCTTGGACTTGAAGTCAGCAGAGAACTGGGTTAAAATGTGGTCTCTTCCAATTGTTAGTTACAGGGCCTTGGAGATTCCTCTTACTTCTCTGAAACTTTGCTGCCTCATATAAAATGAGTCGAGTAAGACCTCCACATTGCCCAGACTTATGGTGAGGTTTAGATAAAAAATTTAGGCTACTTACAGAAATCCTTAGGGACCTTAGAAAAGGTGACTATTAATGTTGATAAGATGCATGCAGAGATAGAGTATGGGCTTCAAAATAAATATTTCTACCTGGTGACATTGATTCCAATCGTTGATCCCCCTCCTGGAATTTATGTAATTCAAATATTTATTTTTTAACTAGGAAAGACTTAAACACATTATTTTGAGTGCAGTCTTTGTTTTATGTTACCTCATGAGAGGATTTTGCTTCAAGTAGTCATTCAGCCATACTCATACAGCAAATACAGTTAAGTAAATATACACCCATAAGAACATTGCTCTACATTTAGATTCCTCCAGTCACTTTCATATCCAGGGATACATAGAATTTATCCAGTAAACCAACAACTACAAAAATTTATAATCTTTTCTTCTTTGCCAGCTTTTTAAGCTCAAAAGGCTTTGCATTTCACCATGTGATTATTTAAATTAATGAATGTGAAATCAATTAAAGCAAGGGAAAAACATGAGAATGTTTTAGTGAAAAGGAACCAACTACTGGAGTAAATCTATTTGACAAACTAGAAAGGTACTTTATAGAAATCAGATTTAGAATATCTTATATCATTTTCCAAATAAATTCCAAATGGATATAGATGCCCTCTATATCCTTTTTTAAAAATCCCATTCCCAATTCATTGATCAGATTTTTCTCTATTTTATTGATGTATTTAGAGATATACATTTTCCTTTATGTACTGCTTTGACTATATCCTATGAATTTTGAAATTTTGCAACCTTAGTGTCATTCTCCTTAATGAAATTATGGATTGTTTCTATAATTTGTTCTTTAACACATTTCTTTTGTATCACTAGATTATTTAGTTTCCAATTATTTTATTTGTCTTTCCATGAACCGTTGTTAATTATAATTTCATTACATTGTTATCTGAACAGGATTCATTTATTATTTTTGAGATTTTTTTGCAGATGGTTGTGAATATTTTAATGCCCTAATACATGTCAAGATTTTGTGTGGGTGTCATGTACTGCTGAAAAGAAGTTATATTCCTTCCTATTCCCATTTAATTTTCTCTCGAGATGCATTAGCCCTACCTTTTCTAAAATTTAATTTTATTCTTTCACTACTTAATTATTTATATTTTTTGGTTATTTCTCAGTTTAACAACATCTTGAAGGGGGGAAGTTGAGGTCTCTCTTTAGTATAAATTCACTGTCAAGTTCTTCCTGAAAGTTCATTAATTTCGCCTTTAAAAAATTGGAGGATATACCGTTTGGGGTATATATGTTTAGTATTGATATTATTATTTTTTGTCTATGGTATCTTTTAGCAATATGAAATTTCTTTCCTTATCTCTTTTAATTACATCTATTTTTGCTTTAGCTTTGTCTGAGATCATGATTGCTATTCCCACTGTTTTTGCATCAGATAATGCAATATAAATTCAGCTCCAGTCCCTTACCTCTACTCTGCATGTCTCCTTGACTGAAGTATTTCTTTTAAACAACATATCATAGGATTCTAGTTTTTAATCTACTTTACTTTCTACTTCCATTTTATGAGTGAGTTCATCATATTCACAGCAAAGATGAACAACTCTTTCCATTTTATTTTCCCCTTTGATCCTGATCTTTTCCTTTTCACTGTCTTTTCTCACAAGTATTTTACTTTTAACCATCTCTTTACATTCCTCTCCCTTTTATCATTCCCTCCGTGCTTTATTCTCCTACTTCTCTATAGAGTAAGAGAGAATTCTCTTTTTTTTCACTTTAAACATTATTTTATTTGGTCATTTCCAAACATTATTCATTGGAAACAAAGATCATTTTCTTTTCCTACCCCCCACCCCCTTCCCACCACCTCTCCCATAGCCGACACATGATTCCACTGGGTATCACATGTTTTCTTGGTTTGAACCCATTTCCATATTGTTGGTATTTGCATTAGAGTGTTCATTTAGAGTCTCTCCTCAGTCATATCCCCTTCCCCACTGTAGTCAAGCAATTGCTTTTCCTCAGTGTTTTTACTCCCATAGTTTATCCTCTGCTTGTGGAAAGTGTTTTTTAGATCCCTGCAGATTGTTCAGGGACATTGCAATGACACTAGTGGAGAAGTCCATTACCTTCCTTTGTACCACAGTGTATCAGTCTCTGTGTATAATGTTTTCCTGGTTCTGCTCCTTTCGCTCTGCATCACTTCTTGGAGGTCATTCCAGTCTCCATGGAATTCCTCTACTTTATTATTCCTTTTAGCACAATAGTATTCCATCACCAACATATACCACAATTTATTCAGCCATTCCCTAATTGAAGGGCATCCCCTCATTTTCGAGTTTTTGGCCACCACAAAGAGTGCAGCTATGAATATTCTTGTACAGGCCTTTTTCCATATTATCTCTTTGGGGTACAAACCCAGCAGTGCTATGGCTGGATCAAAGGGTAGACTTTCTTTTATCACCCTTTGGGCATAGTTCCAAATTGCTCTCCACAATGGTTGGATCAATTCACAACTCCACCAGCAATGAATTAGTGTCCCCACTTTGCCACATCCCCTCCAGCATTCATTACTTTCCATAGCTGTCATGTTAGCCAATCTGCTAGGTGTGAGGTGATACCTCAGAGTTGTTTGGATTTGCATTTCTCTGATTATAAGAGATGTAGAGCACTTTTTCATGTGCTTATTAATAGTTTTGATTTCTTTATCTGAAAACTGCCTATTCATGTCCCTTGCCCATTTATTAATTGGAGAATGGCTTGATTTTTTGTACAATTGATTTAGCTCTTTGTAAATTTGAGTAATTAAACCTTTGTCAGAGGTTTCTATGAAGATTTTTTCCCAATTTGTTGTTTCCCTTCTGATTTTAGTTACATTGGTTTTGTTTGTACAAAAGCTTTTTAGTTTGATGTAGTCAAAATTATTTATTTTACATTTTGTGATTCTTTCTATATCTTGCTTGGTTTTAAAGCCTTTCCCCTCCCAAAGGTCTGACATGTATACTATTCTGTGTCCACCTAATTTTCTTATAGTTGCCTTCTTTATGTTCAAGCCATTCACCCATTTTGAATTTATCTTGGTGTAGGGTGTGAGGTGTTGATCTAGACCTAATCTTTCCCACACTGTCCTCCAATTTTCCCAGCAGTTTTTATCGAATAGTGGGTTTTGGTCCCAAAAGCTGGGATCTTTGGGTTTGTCATATACTGTCTTGCTGAGGTCACTTACCCCAAGTCTATTCCACTGATCCTCCTTTCTGTCTCTTAGCCAGTACCAAATTGTTTTGATGACTGCTGCTTTATAGACTGAGATCTGGGACTGAAAGGCCCCCTTCCTTTGTATTTTTTTTTTCATTATTTTCCTGGATATCCTTGATTCTATGTTCTTCTAAATGAACTTTGTTATGTTTTTTTCTAGATCTGTAAAAAATTTTTTTGGAAGTTCTATGGTAGATAGATGAGTTTGGGTAGGATGGTCATTTTTATTATATTGGCTCATCCTACCCATGAGGAATTAATGTTTTTCCAATTGCTCAAGTCTAGTTTTAATTGTGTGGAGAGTGTTTTGTATTTGTGTTCATAAAGTTCCTGTTTGTCTTGGGAGATAGATTCCTAAGTATTTTATTTTGTCTAAGGTAATTCTGAATGGGATTTCTCTTTCTAGTTCTTGCTGCTGAGCTGTGTTGGAAATATATAGAAATGCTGATGACTTATGTGGGTTTATTTTGTATCCTGCAACTTTACTAACATTGTTGATTTTTTCAATTAGCTTTTTGGTTGAATCTCTAGGATTCTTTAAGTAGACCATCATGTCATCCGCAAAGAGTGATAACTTGGTCACCTCATTGCCAATTTTAATGCCTTCATTTTTTTTCTTCTCTAATTGCTACTGCTAGTGTTTCTAGTACAATGTCAAAAAGTAGAGGTGATAATGGGCATCCTTGTTTCACTCCTGATCTTAATGGGAATGGATTTAGTTTATCCCCATTGCAGATGATATTAGTTGATGGTTTTAGATATATACTGTTTATTATTTTAAGGAACTACCCTTCTATTCCTATGCTTTCCAGTGTTTTTAATAGGAATGGGTGTTGTATTTTATCAAAGACTTTTTCTGCGTCTATTGAAATAATCATGTGATTTTTGTTGGTTTGCTTGTTGATGTGGTCAATTATGTGGATAGTTTTCCTAATGTTGAACCAGCCCTGCATCCCTGGTATGAATCCTACTTGATCATGGTGAATGATTCTTCTGATCACTTGCTGGAGTCTTTTTGCTAGTATCCTATTTAAGATTTTTGCATCTAGATTCATTAGGGAGATTGGTCTATAATTTCTTTTTCTCTTTTTGTCCTGCCTGGTTTTGGAATTAGCACCATGTTTGTGTCATAAAAGGAATTTGGTAGAATTCCCTCTTTGCTTATTATGTCAAATAGTTTGTATAGTATTAGGGTAAGTTGTTCTTTGAATGTTTGATAGAATTCACTGGTGAATCCATCAGGCCCTGGGGATTTTTTCTTAGGAAGTTCTTTGATGGTCTGTTGGATTTCTGTTTCTGATATGGGATTATTTAAGAAATTTATTTCTTCTTCTGTTAGTCTAGGCAATTTATATTTTTGTAAATATTCATCCATATCACCTAGATTGGTATATTTATTGCCATATAGTTGGGCAAAGTAGTGTTTAATGATTGCCTTAATTTCCTCTTCTTTGGAGGTGAAGTCCCCCTTTTCATCCTTGATGCTGTTAATTTGCCTTTCTTCTTTCCTTTTTTTAATTAGATTGACCAGTACTTTGCCTATTTTGTCTGTTTTATTCAAAGTACCAGCTTCTAGTCTTGTTTATTAACTCAATTGTTCTATCACTTTCAATTTTATTAATTTCTCCCTTAATTTTTAGGATCTCTACTTTAGTTTTCTTCTGGGGGGTTTTAATTTGTTCATTCTCAAGTTTTTTGATTTGCATTTCCAATTCATTGATCTCTGCCCTCTCTAATTTGTTAATATATGCACTAAGGGATATGAATTTTCCTCTAAGTACTGCTTTGGCTGCATCCCATAAGGTTTGAATGGTTGTCTCACCATTGTCATTTTCCTCAATGAAATTATTAATTATTTCTTTGATTTCTTCTCTAACCGATTTTGGAATATCATATTATTTAATTTCTAATTAATTTTTGATTTGGCTCTCCATGTACCCTTTCTGATCAATATTTTTATTGCTTTATGATCTGAAAAGGTTGCAGTTATTATTTCTGCTTTTCTGCATTTGAGTGCCATGTTTCTGTGACCTAGTGTATGATCTAATTTTGTGAATGTGCCATGTGGTGCTGAGAAGAAGGTGTATTCCTTTTTGTCCCTATTTATTTTTCTCCATATGTCTATTAACTATAATTTTTCTAAGATTTCATTCACCACTTTTACCTCTTTCTTATTTATTATTTGGTTTGATTTATCTAAATTTGATTGTGGTTGGTTCAATCTCCCACTAATATGGTTTTACTGTCTATTTCCTCCTTCAATTCTCCTATTTTCTCCATTAAGAATTTGGATGCTATACCATTTGGTGCATACATGTTGATTAGTGATATTTCCTCATTGTTTATACTCCCTTTTAACAGAATATATTTACCTTTTTCATCCCTTTTGATCAGGTCTATTTTTCTTTTGGATTTATCAGATATCATGATTGCAAGTCCTGCCTTCTTTCTATCAGTTGAGGCCCAAAAGGTCTTACTCCATCCTTTAATTCTAACCTTGTGAGTATCAAAGCACCTGATGTG
Source organism: Monodelphis domestica (assembly GCF_027887165.1). Taxonomy (NCBI): domain Eukaryota; kingdom Metazoa; phylum Chordata; class Mammalia; order Didelphimorphia; family Didelphidae; genus Monodelphis; species Monodelphis domestica. Next base: position 27,798,298 of record NC_077227.1, on the reverse strand, counting down.
TGTTTCTTGAAAACAACAAATGGTAGGGTTTTGGGTGGTAATCCAATCTGCTTTTTGTCTACATTTTATGGGTGAGTTCATCACATTCACATTCAAAGTTATGATTGTTACTTGTGGATTCCCTGGCATTTTGATAACTTCCCCTAGTTCTGACCTTTCTTCTTTAGCTATATCCTTTTGAACCAGTGATTTACTTTAGGTCAGTCCCCCTAGTCCCCTCCCTTGATATGCTTCCCTTTCTAGTCCCTCCCTTTTGATGCTCCCTTCCCCTCCCCCCCTCCTTGATTTTCCTTTCCTTCTTACCCTGTTGGATAAGATAGAATTCAGGATCCCACTGGATCTAGATGTTCTTCCCTCTCAGATTTGATTTCACTGAGTGTAAGGTTTAAGTAATACCACTTCACGCTCTCTTCCTCTCCTTTTCATATGAGAGTTCTTCCCCTCCCCTTCCAATGTGTATCTTTGTATGGGAAAGATTATTCTATTTAGTCCCCCCCTATTTCTTGAAGTTATTCTTAGTATTATCGATGGTTCCCCCCTCCCTTTTTCTTTCTTTGCCCCACCTTTCACCAAATCTTCTTGATGCCCCAATTTTTCCCTATGTATGATTCTTCTAACTACTCTTATGATGCATACAATTTTTGGGAGTTAAACAATACATTTTCCCCACATATTAATATATATATAATTTGATATAAATGTAGTCCTTATAGAAGAGAGTTTGACTTAAAGAAAAAGATAAGATTTATCTCCTTTTCTCTTTCTTTCATATTTGCCTTTTCATGTTTCTCTTGCTTTCTGTGATTGGTTGTCAAATTTTCCACAAAGTTCTGTTCTTTTCTTAGCAAATTCTTGGAAATCTTCTATTTTGTTGAATGCCCATACTTTCCCCTGGAAGTATATAGTCAGTTTTGCTGGGTAGTTGATTCTTGGTTGGAGACCCAGCTCTCTTGACTTTCTTAATATCATGTTCCATGCTTTGTGGTCTCTTAATGTGTTAGCCACTAAGTCCTGTGTGAGGCTTATGGGAGCCCCCCTGTATCTGAAGCTCCTCTTCTTGGCTTCTTGTAGGATTTTCTTCTTTTCTTGGAAGCTCTTGAATTTGGCGATTACATTCCTGGGGGTTGTCTTTTGGGAATTTAGTATAGAGGGTGTTCTATGAACCCTTTCTGTTTCTATTTTTCCCCCTTGCTCCAGAACATGTGGGCAATTTTCTTCTATAATTTCCTGTAGAATAGCATCAAGGTTTTTGTTTATCTCTGGTTTTTTGGTGAGACCAATAATTCGTGGTTGTCTCTTCTTCCCCTGTTTTCCAAGTCTGTGACTTTTTCAGTGAGATATTTCATGTTGTCTTCTAATTCATTAATTTTTTGTTTTTGCTTTATTGATTCTTGCTGTTTTGTAATCTCGTTGTCTTCTATTTGCTTAATTCTGGTCATTAGGGACTGGTTTTGCTTTTCAGCTTTGTCTGCCCTTCTATTAGATGCTTCCAGCTCTTTCTCCAATTGTGAAGTCTTGTCTATCAGACTGCTAATCTCTTTCTCCCATTTTTCTTTCCAAAAGGTTTCCATCTTTGGGGCATGCTCGGTGTCTTCTAGTTGCTTAATTAAGGTTGTTAGGGACTGGTTTTGCTTTTCAGCTTTGTCTGCCCTTCTATTAGATGCTTCCAGCTCCTTCTCCAATTGTGAAGTCTTATCTATCAGACTGCTGGTCTCTTTCTCCCATTTTTTTCCCTAAAGGTTTCTGTCTTTTGGGTAAGCTCCAGTTTGAGATCTTCCAGAGCTTGTGGATAGTTTCCATTTTAGGAGGCATGTTCTGATTTTGTTTGGATTTCATCCTCATTCTCTTCTTTTCCTTGGGTACTCCCTCCATAAAAGTTTTCAATAGTCACTTTTTTCCCCCCTTTCTTCTTGGAGGCTTGATTTTGGGACATGTGAGCCATCCCTTTGGTGGTTTTATTCCACTTTCTTTTTTGGTCTGGGGTCTGGGTGATGTGGGTGGGTTTTCTGTGAATTTAGGATGCCTCAGACTAGTTCTTCCCAGCCTCCAAGGTTTCTTAGAGTGCGGGTCCCTGTGCTCAGCACGGCAGCCCCTTTTCTCAGCTTAGCCTCTCAGCACTACTGCCCCTTTGCTCAGTGCAGTTGCCCCTGTGCTCAGCTCAGCCTCTCAGTGCCCCTTTGCTCAGCGCAGCCTCTCAGCGCCCCTTTGCTCAGCGCAGCCTCTTAACTCAGTCTCCCCTTTGCTCAGCACAGCCTCTCAGCGTGGCCGCCCCTTTGCTCAGAGCAGGATTTTCCTGTGAAACCACCCTGAGAGGTCCTTTCCTTGCAGTCTTTAGATCCCAAGGACCCTGGTGTGCCCACCCCCCCGAGATAGAGAAGCTCCTCACTCACTAGCTGTACCAGTGAGAGCTTTGATAGCTTACTCTGATTTGATGGGGTGGAGGAGGGGGGGATGGTTGGCTCAGTTCAAGTTTTTGTGGGAGCTTTTCCTTCTCCTTATAGTGTGGAAATGTTCAAACCCCAAGTACCTTCATTTCTGTGGGGTACTGGGGAGTCCCTCCATTCTTCCAAAGGTGATTTCTATGCTCTTTTGAGGTAGGCTATTTCAATCGGTGCCGGGGAGGGGAAACAAGTCGTGTTCAGATTGCAGCCATGTTTACCTGGAAGTAAGAGAGAATTTTCTAACTGGAAAAGTATGGTTGTAATTCCCTGTCTGAGCATTGCCTATCATCACCCTCATCCTCCACTCCACTTTAATAGGTTTTTTTTGTGCCTCTCTAGATGAGATAAATCACCCCATTTCATCTCTCCCTTCCCTTTTTCTTGTTACAATCCTCTTTTTCACTTTTTATTCTGCATAACACATCATTATAATCAGCTTACTCCCACCCCTTCTGTCTCTCTATATTCCTTCTAACTGCTCTAATACTGATTTTTAAAAAATAAGAATTATGAATTTCCATGTAGGAGTAAACAGGTTGACCTTCATGAATCCCTTAAATTTTCTCTTTATTGTTAACCTTCATATGTTCCTCGAGTCTTTTTCTATTTAGTATTTTAATATTTAGTATTTTTTTATTTTGGTCTGGTCTTTTCATTAGGAATTCTTAGAAATCTATTTTATTAAATAATCATTTTTCCTCTGAAAGAATATAATCAGTTTTACTGGGGATGTTATTCTGGGTTATAAACGTGGTTCTTTTGCCTTACAGAATATCAGATACCAAGTTCTCCAATACTTTAATGTGAAGGCTGCATTCACCTCTGTAATACTGACTTTAGCTCCACGATTATTGGATTGTTTCTTTCTAGCTGTTTGAAATATTTTCTCCTTGCCTTGAGGGCTCTTGAATTAAGCTACAATATTCCTGGGAATTGTCATTTGGGGATTTATTTCAGGAGATGATGTATTGATTATTTCCATTTCTTTTTTACCCTCTTATTCAAGAATATAACAAGTTCCATTGATAATTTATTGTAATATGCTGTTTAGAGTTTTTTTTTTTTATTATGGTAGTCTGATAAGCTTTAAAGTGTCTATCCTAGTACTATTTTCCAAGTCAGTTGCTTTTTCAATGAGATATTTGTTATTTTATTTTTTCATTCTTTTTTTTTGTTTGTTTTATGGTTTCTTGATATCTCCTGAAGTCATTAGCTTCTAGATGCCCAATTCTAATATTTAAGGAATAATTTTCTCCTGTGAACTTTTGAGCCTCCTTCAACATTTTGTTAATTCTACTTTTTAAAAAACTCTTTTCTTCATTTGAATTATGTTTTTCTCTTTCCTTTTGGTCAAAACTGCTTTGCAGCACTTTTATTTCTCTTCTCTGCCCCTCTTAATTGATTTTGGATAAACTTTTTTTAAGCTATCCCAGAGCCTGAGACCAATTCATATTTTTCTTTAAAGTTTTATATATGGGAGATATAGGAGCTTTGTTCATGTTGTCACCTTCTAAATCTTCATCTTCCTCATCTCTCCATAAACATTTTCTATGGTTAGTTTCTTTTTTTTTTAATGTTTGATTATTTCCTCTGCCTTTTCATTGACTTTTCCTTTCATTTTAAAGTTGGGTTCTTTTCTCAGGGAAGAGGGAGTATTCCCTCAAACCTTCAGTTTTTCCTTATTTTTGCCCTTTGCTCTATTTCTGGATTTGAGTAAGTTTCAGTACTTCCAAGGTGGTATGATGTCCTGTGGGATGGGAGCTTGAATGCCACTGTACACTGCTAATTTAATCACTTCCTAGGAGTATTCAGATCGCTTTGAAGTACTCTGTGCTGGGGCTCAGGGTCTAACCTCACTCTGGACTTTCACAGGTCAGGAAATCTGAAGATTACTTTGCCCTGGGGCTTGTTACATAACATTGACCTTGGGGGGAGGGCTCTGGGTCTAAAGCTAGACTGAAACAGGCCAGACATACTGTGCATACAGTGGACTTCCTTGTACTGAGATTAAGGGTCTTACTGCAGGCTTGGGCAAGGGATTTGGGCCTCCCCTTAGACTTATATCAGCAAGGTTCTTGCCAACTGTCTTGCCCTTAGAACTTTAAAAAGGCGTATGTGGTGTTGAACTAGGGCAAAGTCTCAGGGTTTCAACAGTGACTTGGACTCAGGTTCAGATCCTGGAACAGTATTTGTGGGGTGGGGGGCTTGCTATTGGCTTGTGCCTCCATTTCTTGGTGGGATCTTGCTACAGGCTGAGCTTCCCTTTCACCACAGTAAACCAGAACCCTTCTGCACACCTTTCACATCGTTACCTGCAGGAAAATTAATTCACTCTGTCCCTTTGTTGGTTCTTTCAGTCAATAATTTTTTGTTATTTTAAGGTTGGTTGAAGAGGATTCTTAGATTGGTTTGAACTTTCTTTGTTTTTACTCTACCATCTTGGCTCCACCCCTGAACTTTGTTTATTTTTAATGCAATTTATTTCTTGTGCCATTTTAGATTTATTATGTTTATGTTCATATAGATACTGCTTTTATTTTGTTTTCCTTCACTAAAACTATTTATTTATCTAAGTTAATCTTTCTATTGATTTTTTAAGATTTTCCAAGTAAATGATTTGCAAGTCTATATCCTTTGTTTGTATTTATTTAATTTATTTTTCTTGTCTTCTCTCACTACTTTTCAAGAACTTTGTCAAATAGCAGCAGAGAAGAGAGATCTTTTGCTTATTCCCATATAAATTTTGATAACTTACATTTTTCTATTGCATATAGTTATAACTTTTTGTTTTAGATTAAAAAAACCACAAATACACTGTGTATACACTCACTTTCCTATGTTTATATTTGTACATGTTAAAAGAAAAATGGGTTTTCTGTGTGAAAGATGTATTCATATTTTGGCATCATGAGAGATTGAAAGATTTTTAAAAGTATGATTAATTATGGTATTATTTTTCTAAAGTTAAATTTAGCTACCTAAATCTCAAGTAATGATAATGAATAATTGTTAGAGTATGTTTTATTCTCATTATATTATTACATTTGATTTGTATGTATGTGTGTGTATCCATTAATGGTATCACTTTATGGCTCCATACCCTTCTCTGATTCATGCATTAGACCTACAAATTTGTTTCATGAAAGAATTTAGGTGGCGTGCTTTCTCTATCAAATCTTAAGAATAATTTGTATATATATATATGCAATATAGTATAAATATTGCCCTTTAAGAAAATATTGAATTTCCATGTCATTGTTTTTGAAGCAGATTGTTTCTGTTTTTTTTTTACTTCATTATAATGAGGTCCTTTTCCTTGATTTATATCAGATTATTTAAGCTCTCTAATCATTCTTCTTTTCACCGATGTATTTTATATCTTATATACATATTCCTCCATTTGTTGGGAATTTTATTTTTAATGGCAAATTCATTTGCATAATAGGCTCTTATACCTTATCACTTGGGATTTCATCATGTGCATTTGTTAATTTTATTTCTTTGATATCCTTCTCTCTTTAAAAATTGGCTAAATTTTCATATTTTCTTATTATTTTCAAAACATTTTTAAAAAAATACATACATATATACCTATATGCCTCAGGAGGACAGAAACTACTGCTTCATCATTACATTCCCAAAGGGGAAGGAGCTGGCACCAGATGGAGATGCTGAGCCACATATGGGGTTAGAGCGAGCCTTGAATTCAAGACTGTCACAATCCAGCCACCTTCAGAAGAAATCACCTGGTTAAAGATGGGGATACTAAAATTGGAACTGAACATCATGATGCTGAATTAGGGAGTAAAAATAATACATATACACATATTACAAATGAGGGAACCAAGGACAAATGCGGTAAAGGAATGATTAGGGAAATTACCCAGCAACAATACTGTGAATCATGGGGTGAGGACTCTATGTCCAAGTGTGTTAGTGGGGGAAGTTCACTTCTTGGCAGCTTTAAACCTCATAGTGATATATTGCCTCTATTATATAGGTCCTCCCAGGTAATTGGAACCCTCCTCCACTCAACTTCTTTTTTCCTTCCTTTAATCTTCATGGTCTTGAGTACTTGCACTTTCTACATTACTATTGTACAAGTAATACCTTTCCTAGATTTAATACATTTGGTCGGTTAAGTGTTTATAGGGAAGGGAAGGCTCTTCAGGAGAATGCATGAGCATGACCTGGAAGGAGTTTAGAGGTTGTCTCATCCAATTTTCTTATTTCACATATCCTCTCTTTGATGAGAGCACATAGTTATTGGGAAACACTTAATAAATGCTTGTTAATTGTACCTAAAACAAACATAGACATGACTGATATAAAATCCTCAGAATTCAAGATATTTCCAAATTTCAATTCAATATTTTGCAGATAAGTCAAGAATTTTTTTCTGCTTAAAAAATGAACAAACAAGAAAGCCAAAAAAGAAATCTATTCCATAATTATCTCTGGCATCGTGGAAATAAGTCCTGTGTCAGTTTTTCTTTCAGGACTCAATGAAATGGCATACAAACAGAAGATTATATTGTTCTGTAGGAGTTAGAATGCCTTCTTTTCTTGAGAGTACAACCTTCATTATCAATTTTTCCACCTCCTACTGATAATTCATGCCAGCTAAATCAGCCTCAAAGACCCTCATGCACGTGAAAAAGTGTCTGGAGCTTTCTTGCAGCTGGCAGTTAGCTGCATTTCTCAGACAAATCTAATAGGACTTAGTGGTGAGAGATCAGACCTGGGGAATGACTCACTGTTGGTCTAGCCTTCTGGAAAGACAAATGGCATTGTAAATTGGAAATGATGTTTGCTAAAGGTAAACTTTTCTGATGCTTCCCTAGAAGTCAATGCTCGTGATGTGCTCATAATGATCCTTCAACACCAAAGTGAGCCTGGTTAGGAAGGGAACATGGTAAGCCACGACCTATAGATTGATGGATGGGAAGCATTTTATTGAAGTGGAAGCAACTCTCAGCAGCAATCTTCCATCCATCTGGTCCTTTCTCCATTCCTGGGTTCTTTTTTTTTGTGAGGAGCAGGTGGGACTGGAGCCTAGGTTTATAGTCGTCAGTAAACTTAGCAGTACAACTCCAGCTTCATCACTTAGGGAAAAAAAAAATTCAAAGATGGAAGAATGGAATTTAATGAGCTCACTGAAAATCCTGTCAAATTCTACTTCCTCTACTAGAGAATATATATTTGTTGCATTTACACCTGCTTTGGCTGCTTCTAAGCTAGAAATGATGTCTATGATCCCACAGCAGAGATTTAACTAGCATTTATGATATCTGGGGCAAGCAGCACCCAAAGAGCTCTTTGATCAGCTGTTGAAAATGAATGCAGTTTTGGAGAGGTTGGGAGCATTCATGGAAAGATCTTAGCACTTTGGGATACAAGTTCCTTTAAAGGAAGAGACCTTGAGACACTACCCACATTGGGAGGAGACAGAGGTAACATTCAACAATAGAAAGAGCATCTAACTAGTAACAAGATATGGGTTCACACCCAAGGTATGTTGTTAATAGCGATGTGATCACAGGCAAGGTTCCAAACTCTCTCGATTTTAATTTCATCTGTAAAATGCAGAGATTAAATGTCAATACATTATGCCAAAGGTCTTTTCCAGCTTTAGTTCTATGCTCCTATGACATTTTAAATACTAGCTCCATAGACAGTCAACCTCAGACTACCCACCTTAGTGAAGTTATTGTTAGACTGTTTTTGTTATTGTTCTTTTGTTGTTCTTGATGTTGTTGTTGTTTCCAGGGGAGAAATTAAGGCAGGATGAGGGCAGGAATGAGATTATTTGAGATCTGACTAGCATCTGTTGTGGCAAGAATCTCACTTAGCATCTTCTTATAATAACTCTTTATTTTTTTAGTTTCTTATATTTTATGGTTTTTTTTTTACCTACCCCATGAAGGATTATAAATGCTATTAGTGCCCTTTCATTTTTAGAGCTCTGACACAAAACTCTATTCCCCCTTCCCTAGTTATGCCCCTGTTATCCCATTATATATTTGGCTATGGCAAGGGCCAGTTTTCATTCCTGTCTAACCACGTAGTGGTGGCTATTTATTATTATTATCTCTTTTTAGCGTTCTATTCTCTACAGCTTTTTTTCTTTATTGTAAATTTTTATTTATTATCTCTGTTCTCAGTAGCAAACATCTCAGAATACTGGAAAGGTTTTACAATATAAAATGATTGAGAGTCCACAGGTGTTGAGTGAGACAACAACCAAGCCCAATAATACATTAGTGATGAAGGTTTGGTGGTTCTGAAGTACAAATTAGAAATTAGTTTGATTATTAAATTAATTTGGGTACACATAATGGTTCTATCTAATGATCCCAGCTTGGAATTATGAAGAGCCAAATTCAAATCCTCCCATAGATATTCACTAGCTGTATGATGCTGGACATATCATGTAACCATTCCCAGACCAAGTTTCCTTATCTGTAAAATGAATAGATATTCCAAGGCCCCTTCCAGTCCTAAATGTGTGACCCTCCATTAATTTAAGCTTAGCCTTTGTTGAAACGGGATTCATCATTGACTGAATCATGGCATTTTTCCTTTCCTCCTTCAGGGATAGGAACAGAGAAGGAGAGAGAAGTGTATTCTCTACAAAATTAATTCATATTTGAAGGTGGCATAAAGAATGAATTTTTCGATAAGGACAATTTTACAGCTAAAACTACTAAAAGGAGACTTTTGTACATTTATTAGTAATTTGTATTGCTGCTGGGAACTTTTATCTTTTAATTTCAGCTGCAGCTGTGTGATAAAATGAAATATCATTCAAATTTCCTAGTGGACCCAGGAAGAGTCTTTGTATCAGATGGGACCTGGTGGTCAGGCTATTGACTGCCACTAACACTACAACAGATCAGTCTTAAATATAGAAATGACCTTAGGCATATTTTAGTACAAATTATTCATTTTAGAGTTGAGGAAATTGAGGCTTGTAAAGGTTAAATGACTTCCTCATGGACACAGAACTGTGAATGGACACAAACACATACACATGCATGAAGTAAAATATGTAAAATTTGAAGTTGAGCTTCTGAGAAATGGAGAAAATATTGCAGAGTGGCCCATTTAGGTTTAATATAAGGGAATACTCATTAACTCAGACTGCTTTTGTGACCCTGGATCAGTCACTTAACTCCCATTTGCTTCAGTTTCCTTATATGTCAAATGGAGATAATGATATTATTTACTTTCCAGGTAGATCAAATAAGATAATAATTATACAGTGCCTAACACTGTGCCAGGTACATAAAAAGCTTTATATAAATATTGAATAGTATTATTATTATTATACTTTCTATCTGTCAATGAAACAGAATTAACTTCTTTGGAAAGTGATATATCTAGTCAATAGAGGTTATTTTGGGCAAACTATCTGATGACTCTTTGGAAATGTCAAACAAAGGACTCTTGCTCAGTGCCAGTTTGGACTTTATCTTCTGAGGTGTTGTTTAACCCTGAGATTCTGTGTTTCTGTAATTCAGTAAAAGAGTCTGGTAGTCATGCAGCTGGTATGGGGGAGTGAGAATATCACTCTCATCCAGATAACAAGAGCAGGCATTTTGGAGAACACCATGTGTGTGAATGTTTTAAAAGTACCTGTTACTTCTTCATTGGGGTCAGAGAAAAGAACCATCACTTGTTCTTTTTAACTGGAACTGCTCAATTTAAAAGCCAGCAAATTAACAGAATCAAGATATGTCCTCAATCCCTTAGTTTAAATTTTATTTATAGTACCTCAATCTTGAGAGATGATGGGTCATAATTCAGAGTTGGTCCAGATATAACGTCAGGAAAAAAATAGGTTCAAGTCATATACATATACTAAGTGAGATAGTTACCCTTCCATTGTCCTAAAAAGCTTATTGAGATTATGCATTTTTATCATACATATTGTTGGAAGGAGGTTCATATTTCAAGTTCCTAAAATCAACGTCACAGATCTTGACCTTTAAGGTCAGGGGTAGAAAGAAAATTACCTTTCCTTACATATATTTTAATTAAATTGTGCTATTATATTAAAATTTCAATGAATTTTTGCTATCATAAATAAGAATAATTTTACAATGCATTTGTTAGTCCCTCCTATTCCTCCTCCTTCTCCTTCTCCTTTTCCTTTTCTTCCTCCTCCTCCTTTTCCTTTTCTTCCTCCTCCTCCTCTTCCTCCTCTTCTTCCTCCTCCTCTTTCTTCTTCTTCTTCTTCTTCTTCTTCTTCTTCTTCTTCTTCTTCTTCTTCTTCTTCTTCTTCTTCTTCTTCTTCTTCTTCTTCTTCTTCTTCTTCTTCTTCTTCTTCTTCTTCTTCTTCTTCTTCTTCTTCTTCTTCTTCTTCTTCTTCTTCTTCTTCTTCTTCTTCTTCTTCTTCTTCTTCTTCTTCTTCTTCTTCTTCTTCTTCTTCTTCTTTTTCTTCTTCTTCTTCTTCTTTTCTTCTTTTTCTTCTCCTCCTTCTTCTTCTCCTTCTCCTCCTACTCCTCCTCCTCTTTTTCCTCTCCCTCTTCTTCCCCTCCTCCTCTTTCTTCTTATATTAGTTTGTTGAATCTAGAACTGTGATTCCATGGATCAAAGAAGAACTAATAGTGTAGTAACTCCATGCATTGTGGCACACAAATGACTGAAAAATGAATTAATGAAAATAATTTTATTAAACACTTACTACATTAGCACTGGGCTAAGCAATCAGAATACTCATCTTTTAAAAAGTTAGATAGCACCTTCTATCAAGGTTCTCAAGCTCTCATTGAGTAAGACAAAATGTCAGAAAAAATTGAGCTGCAGAGCTGATGGCTAAACTAGAAGTCCTAAGTTGACAGCCAATGGTTATATTACCTGACTGAGAGGTCTTTAATTTATTTAATATAGGCTAGATAATAGTATTGGAGTTCTGTAGGGTGGAAGGGAAAGTCTGTAGGATCACAGGACAGTAGAAGGGTGGAGGTCTTCTCTCTCATTTTAGGGGAGGAATATAATTGGTGAATTATCTTAACCTAGTCACATGAACAGTCCAATAATCTAGAAGTGCTTCATGAAATACAGAAGGCGAGGAGAACACCTGGGTATCTAGTCTTCACACAATGGTCATTGCAGATGAGTGTAATGGGAACATGAAGGGAAAAATAAAGTGGGGAAAAGGTACTCCCTATACATATTAATTATGTGTACATGAATAAATTATTCACTGGAGACATGGAAAAGTGAAATATATTCATGAAAAATAATTTATTTAGTACTTATTATTGTGAAACACTGTGCCAAACACTAGATATACACAGAGAAGTCACTATAATCCATCCTTTCTAAAATCTAACTGTTCTAATTAAATAAGGATGACAACATGTATAGGAAATTTCAGCTGATAGTCAGAAAAGTCCATGACCTTTAGGGTACAACAGTAAGGCAGCTGAAAGGCAACGTTTTAAATGTAATTTCTGTTGATAAAACCAGGCATCTTTCTGATGTTGAACTATCTGACAATATCAAAGATTGCAGTGTCATAATTTGCATAAAGTAGCTTTACTGATTGAGAAAATATTTTCTTGCATAATGATATAGTCAGTATGTGTTAGAGACAGGAAGTGAACCCACTTCTTTCTAACTCTATGATCAGCCACCTATCCAAACTGTCATGCTGTTTCTCACCATTGAGTTGTTAAAGTTAGAGGTCATGACTTCTAATTGGAAGAAGGAACAGAAGACAGTGAGTTTCAGATTTGAAACATGACCTTTGGGTAATAAATGCTGATGGCTTCCCTTCTGTAGATCATGCGCCTAATCATCGTGAGTTTGTTTTACTATTTAAAATATATTATTTATCATGTTTACGGTAATACCTCAGCTAAACTTTGTGGCTTCTATAGTATATACTTGGGATCTCTGTTGTACTTTTAACATAATATTCACCGAATAACATGCTGTCTGCAAATCTGCTGTGCCTTAAAGAAAATCTTGCAACCTTAGAGGGGGATGTCAGCCCTCAAAAATAGAAGGAAATTAGGGCAGAAATCAGAACAGTTGCCTAGGTTACTGGAGATAACCTTGAAACATTGACAGGGCAAGTGAACTGGAGAGTACTTGACTTGAAAGAACTGAAGATGATTCTTCTTGCAAACACAAAGCATGAGAAAGGGGAAGAATTGCCTGGGTCTCAACATCCCCCTGATGATAGGAGTGTTACTCCCTGGACTTGCTCACTCAGGTCCATTGAGATGGGGGCCTTGGTTTGAAGAAGGCCATTTAAAATTGAACCCTACGTGAAAATCCAGGAACTCCTTGATACCTTTTCAAGCAATGAAGTTTCAGGGAGCCTGACATTTTGAAAAAATATCTGAGGCTAGTAGAGGAACTGTATTTGAATCTTCTGCCTCTCCTCCTGTCCTTTGAGCCTGGAAGTTTGGGAAATCTACTAGCTATGGAATTTAACCAAATCTTGAAATCCATAGTCCTCAGTTTACTCTATTAAATGAAGGGAAGAACCAATGGTCTCTTTGTTCAAGGTCTTTTTCATTTATAGAGTGTTGGATTTGGAGTTAGAATACATCATTTCAAATTCTGGCTTTGCTATGTGCTCTGTGTTTGACTTTTTGCATGTCATTCAAACCCCTTGGGATTCAATTTACTCCTCTGTAAAATGAAATGATTGCATTATATGATCTCCAAAGTACTTTTCTCTTCTACAGTCTATGACCTTACACCATAGACATATAGTTTAGAGGAATGGCAACAAACCCAAATAGAAATAGGCCTAGTAACATAAGGATCTTGCTGAGCCTTATATTGCCATTCTTTATTTTTTTAAACCCTTACCTTCCATCTTGGAGTCAATACTGTGTATTGGCTCCAAGGCAGAAGAGTAGTAAAGGCTAGGCAATGGGGGTCAAGTGACTTGCCCAGGGTCACACAGCTGGGAAGTGTCTGAGGGCAGTTTTGAACCTAGGACCTCCCATCTCTAGGCCTGTATATTGCCATTCTAATTTCCTTTTAAACATTATCTATATTATTTATTTTGTTAAAGATTTCCTAGTTGTATTTTAAATTATTTGGACATTCAGACTGTTGTGGACTAATTATATTTGACACCTAAATAAGTACATGTAATTTTATTTATTTATTTTTAACCAAGTATAGTTTTCCTTTATTTTATCATATTTTTTTAGAAAATTTTATTTAGTCAATTTAGAACATTGTTACTTGGTTTCAAGAATCATATTCTTTCCCTCCCTTCCCTCCCCTAACCCTTTTACATAGCTGATGTGCAATTCCATTGGGTTTTATAAATTACATGTATTTTTTAAAGCCCCAAATAAAATGGAAAAAAAAAACTTGAACTCAGTGAATATGCCATCATCTATTATTTTTATTTTTTTTCAATGGTAACTCATGAAGTTACTATTGACTCTTGAAATATAAGTTCCTTGATGTCAAGGACTATTTTTTTCAATTTTTCTTCCTATCCATGTACACTTTAAAGAGCATGGGATTTGGTGTTAGAGTACCTGGATTCAAGCCCATTCTCGGCTAATTATGACCTGTGTGTCCTTTAATCTGACTGCAAAAAGAGGTATTAGAATCAACAACTTTGAAAGTGTCTCCCAGCTCTTAATCTACGAATTTAGGAACACAATAGGAATTGAATACATATATAGTTTTATTCCCCAAGAATAAAGCAAATCCAAGACCAACAATATAAATAGATAAAACTATGGTAATACTTAATGTTTTTTTTTTTTCAGATCAGTTATATATTCTCTTGGGATCTCTTAGAACATGTCCTCTCTCTTCCTTACTTTTGCCACTCCTACAGAGAGAGAGCTTTAAAATACTGAGGTACTTAGAAATGCTTCCTATAGCATTTGTCCTTGAGTGGATTAAGAGGGATAATGAGAAGGTAATTCATTCCAGCTATAAATGATAAACAAAGCAAAAAACAAAGAACAAAAGAGGGAGAATCAATCCCACTACAGAAACTACAAGCAGACTGATCTGGCTAGAACAGATGATGGGTTATATATTCAACTGATATAGTAACTTCTTCTAATGCCCTCTTTATATATTTATACACATTGCAATGCCATGTTTAATCTCTTCTTTTATTTTTGTTGTCAGAATTATGTTATTCTCTTTGCAAATAATATATAATATGAAAAGATTGTTTATAGAGAATGGCAAATAACTTTTCTTAATAACTGAGTCTGTCTAAGTCTCTTCAAGTTCACACACTGCCCTTTCCTAACTCATCTCCTATGGTTCCCTATACTATTCTATCTAATCTTGCATTTCCCCATTTTGAGACACATCTTTACTATTCTCTCAATTGTTCTAATGTCCTCTGCACATTTGGCACAATATCAACCATTTATTGGATCTACTTGAATCCCCAAGTCTCCATTCATTCCATAAGAGCATCCATAGATAGACTACTACTACTCTTTATCTTTTTTACAGGTGTGATTGCTCATCCATCCTCAGTGAGACCTTAAGTTCTCCTAAGCATCTATTATAGTTCTTCAATGTGTGTCCTGCAGCATCTGATATAGTGTTCTGTGACTAGTAAATACTTTCTCAAATTGAATCAGCCTGAAGAAGTAAAGATCATTACCATACCAGTCTTCTTTCCTTATAACTCTGTATTTCCTCTTTCTCCATCCCTGCATTTTGTAATATTCGGATTTTATTGGTGAAAATGAAAAACTGCTCAAGGGAAATAAGGAAAATATTGTCCTCCAACAAAGCCTCTTCCCTTAACTATTCTCAAGATGCTGTCAAGCTTAATATATTCTGTTTTATGATAATAAAAATTTTCATACTAAAATATGGTGATTTTTAGAGTTTAGTTTTAGAAATTAGCTTATTTGATCTTATTCATGGGTTGATATAAATTTTGTCCCTTTCATTATAATGTTAGTTCCTTAAGGCAATAGATATTTTTTCTCTTTCCATTTCTAGTGCTAAATAGGGTCTGGTACACATTTAACATGTAATAAAGTCTAGCTGATTGAATGATGATTCAGATCTAGTCTCAGAGTAAGAAAAATCTGGGTTTGAATATTGTTTCAAGTCCATATCAAGTATAAAAATGTGAGCAAGTCACTTATCCTCTCTAAGTATCTCCAGATTTCATGTGAAGATGATTTTCCTAACTGAATCAGCAGAGGGAGTTTCCATGGCCAAGAAATTATAGGTCTAAGTCCCCTACAAAAGTCCACCAAGATCATTTATATGATTTGGGGGCCAAACTTGAGGATTCATTAGCCTATGAAACTCCCTCTACCAGTATAGATCAGGACATGCAAGAACTTACAGACTTAGTGATCTGCCTGGGGAACTGAGAGTTTAAGTGATTCCCAGAATCACACAGTCAACATGAGTTAGAAGCAATACTACATCACAGGTCTTTTTGACTCCAAGGCCATTCCAGTATTTACAACACTAAACTTTCTTACCTAGAGTATTTATGGTACATCAAAAATTTTACTAGATATTTGTTTATTTGATCTTCACAGAATCCCAGATGAAGAACTGATTGTAAGAACTATTATAATAAAAATAAAAAGCTATTATTAGCTTCATTTTACAATTAGAAATTTGAGGCTTGATCAAGTTATTTTTCCAGGATCATGCAGTCATCATGTAGTGAAAACAGGGTTCCACAGAAATTTGTGATTTCCAGTTCACTAATGATACTGGTAGATATGTATTCTGTATCTGTGATCTTTTTTGTTAGACAAAAGAATATATATATGTATATATATATTAAGGCTGAATATTCTCCCCTACTTCCCTGGAATTTGCCCCTTGAGCATTGCCCATTTGGCTATTTATTTTCTCCAAGGGAAAGATTCACATAGGGCATTTTCTCTGTATTTCTCTAACCTAACTCCTTTGGCTTATTCAATTTTCCTGATCTCCTTCCATCAAATTCAAGAGCAGGTACTCCTGGTACACAACACCTAAGTTTCTGCCTAAAAGGAGTGAATACTCTTCACTCACTACATCTCCAAACAGAAAAGCATTTCAAGAACTCATACTACTTCCCACATAGAAATCCATATTCATAAGCAGTGTATCTCTCTTTAACCCATTCCATGGCCTAAGCAAGGTAGCCAGATGGTTCTTTGTAATCAGTATTCCATTACCTAACTCTATAACTAGGATAGCTAAGTGGCTAAGTGGTAGAGAATGGGGCTTGGAATCAGGATGACCTAAGTTCAAATTGGGCCTCAGATTCATATGAGTTATATGATACTCAGAAAATCACTTAACCCTGTTTGTCTTGGTTTTCTCATTTGTAAAATGAACTAGAGAAGAAAATGGCAAACTATCCCCGTATCTTTATCAAGAAAACTCCAAATGGGATCACCGAGATTCAGATATGACTTAACACCACATTTCTATTAATATCACCCCCAATCTCTCTCATGCCTAGAAGGCACCCCTTCCTTAGCTCATCCATGAAACAGAAGAACCAAGCAGAAATTCTTTGGAAAGCACAATCCAAGAAAATGTTGTTTACTAGGAATCCACAGGAACCACACCAAGTTAAGACTAAGGGACTAGAGCCAATCTATTATGCTTCAATTGAAGTCAAAAAAGGCAAGGTAGCAATCATGATCTCAGACAAGGCAATAGCAAAAAATAGACTTGATTAAGAGCGAAACAGGGAAAACTATTGTCCCAAGCGATACAGGAGACAATGAATTAATATTAATGCTTAATATTTATGCACCAAGTGGCATGGCATCTGAGTACTCTACCTGTTAAAAATACTGAATCAAATAATAATGAATCAATTACTTATGTGATAACAAAGAAGAACATATGAATATCAAACCATTTATTAAGTGTTCACCTTGTGTCAGACTTCCTTCAAAGCATATCTCAGGGGACTTTTTCTGATTCTACCAGTTCCAAGCATGTTTCTTCCTGAAATGATTTGGAATCGCTTTGTCTGTACACTTAAATAGTATGAACATTATATTCCAGACCCAACTCACAGCTAAAGGAAAGCTAACTGAAGGTAAAGGCTCTTTGTTTGTTTGTTTGCACACAAATTGCTTGATGGTGAGAACTGAAAGAGGAGAGAGGGGGGAGAGAAGACAGAGACAAAGGAGAGGGATGTGCTAGTGATTTCACTAGTAAAAGGAACTCCCAAGTTAAGAAATCACCTTAACTAAAAAATGTAGCCAATCTTATCTGCCAAGTTTGTTCATGTGCAATTGCCTGGAGGACTCAGAGTTTTCTTACTCAGAGCCAAGGAGATATGTGTCAGGAAGGTGTTGAATTCAGGTCTTCCCAAGTTAGAAGCAGGTTCCCTTTCCACTAGGCCACAATGACTCTATTATATGCATTAAGAAGTCAATAAAGACTGCAATAAACTGAATTGGGTCTCTTTCTACCTTTTGTAATCAAGGTATTCTCAAAGGGGAGAATGAAACTTAAGAAATATGTACTTCTTTGTTATCACATAAGTAATTGATACATTATTATTTGATTCAGTATTTTATTTTATTTTTAAACCCTTGCCTTCCATCTTGGAATCAATACTCTGTATTAGTTACAAGGCAGAAGAGTGGTGAGGGCTAGGCAATGTGGGTTAAGTGACTTGCCCAGGGTCACACAGCTAGGAAGTATCTGAGGTCAAATTTGAACCTAGGACCTCCTGTCTCTAGGCATGGTTCTCAATCCACTGAGCTACCCAGCTTGCCCCTTGATTCAGTATTTTAAAAACCCAAGAGGACTTACTTCTACAATATTCTGGAAAAGAATTTTCCCTCTTCATTTACATTGAGGCTTTTGTTTATAAGGATATTATTTGGAATTTTAGTGGCATCTGATGGGATGATTAATTCCTCTCTGCATTTTGTAAGAATTACATTTAAGGGATTGGTCCTTAGAATAAGTAATTTTATTAAATCAAAAGTATATAGGAGAAAAGATAGAAAAATAAGAGAAAGATATATATTCAACTTACTGATACATTATCTTGCTAAATCTATGGCCACCATTTTGGGCCCCCTACTCACCTCAACACTGAGAAGAGTGGTTCACAGGAAACACAGAAGGAAGTCTAGACAGCTTGCTGCCTTCCTGCCTTACTTTATCAAGCCTGTTCTCTGCCCACTAACTCACATACAACATCTCAGAAACCAACCATGGTTTTCTAATTTGCTTGGGCCACCCATGGGGGCAGTCCAGGGGACAGTGCATGGGGTGTTACAGGGAAGATCATCCTTCCCTCCTGGTCTCAAGGTATTCTTGACTCCATTGCTCCATTTTTCTTGCTCTTCTACCCTCATGACTAAATTTATCCAATGATTTTCCCCAAACAGTCTTTGCTTTCCACCAAAGTTCAAACTCACACCAGGTATCTGAAGTAGAAAAGGGGAAAAGGATATATATTCCCTTGTCAAAATTTCTTACAATATGATTTTAAAATATCAAGTTGTTAACCACCATGATGTCTCTGATTAACTAGCTCTGGATTTCAATATCAATGTTACCAAGAAAGGCCTTTGAAAGACTGTATTTTTTCTGATGGTTGATCAACTTAAAGGGGAGTGTAGCACTGAGAAATAGAATATAATAATGCATATTAGGAAGGCATTATAGTTTGGCCTGATCAAGATGAAAGGTATTTAATTTTTTCAGTGATCTGACATGAGTTTGGAATTAGAATTTTGTCCTTTTCACCCTGCATTAACTTTAATTCACTGAACTGTCTGCAGTAAATGAAAAAATAAAATTGTTTCATTCTTTGTTTCCAAAATAAGATTGTGGATGATTTCCTAAATAGTAGCTTTCACTAATCATTGCCTTAATCATACTTTAGGATAGGCCTGGTATACAGCATTGAGGCAGAATAATTTGAATAAAAGACTATGTGCTTCTGAATATTTTTCCTGCCTATATAGTGTTGGAGGACATTCAAAGAGAACTTGATCATCAGGGAGGCTAGAGGCTTTGGCATTGAAAATTACTCAAGATGGCTATATAGGTAGATGGAACCTGGACCTATACTTCCATTAGTAAAAGGAATTCTCAGGAAAGGAATATTCCTCTACTAAAGCAGACTTATATTATAGTTGAAACTTATGCATTTAGAGAATTTCCTAGAACACTGAAAATAAGTTAAGTGACTTGCAAAGGGTCACATACTCAACCAATTGGTGTCAGAGGTAATAATTGCAACCAAGTATTATTCCATGTTCCAAAGTTTCCTCTGTACTCATGACATCATATGGTATCTGATAGGAAATCAGTTATAGTCTTTAATTATCAACATCATCATCATTGTATAATATTTATTTTTAACTAATGGTAAAGATCACATATGTATATACATAGTGACCAAGTGACCTGTCCTATGATACAGAGATTCAATGGGTAATTCTGTGACAGCCATCTACTATGTTAAGAATAATTGAAATTGAATTTGTTTCTGACTATGCTAATTGCATTGAGATGTTGTGGTGGCAAGGAGAAGGGATGGTGTCCATGGTAGAGCTATCTAAAGATTATGTAAATTGAATGTTTTTTCTGTCTTAGTTTACTCATCTGTAAAAAATCCTCTGATCCAATGACAAAGGTCACAAATCCATTCTCAGGTTTTAAATGCTTTGAGAAGAGTCCAAGTAGGTGAAAAGTGGAAAGTAGTCTTGAAGATGAATATAATATACTCTTGGTCTTGCCTTCTACTTGCTATAATCAATGAAATGTCTTGATATTTAGGAGGAAATTATTTCAGACTAAGTCAGTACAGAGGGGGTGATGGTTTTGAAAATTCATATTAATCAAGGATAACATTTATCATTTCAACAGGTGAAGCTACCAGTTTAATTAAGATGGAAATCTCCATCGCAACTTTCTTGATCATGTAAACTTTATACACATGAGAAATTCACAAATTTATAATGATTGGTGATAGTTTTACCTAATTACATTTGCCAGTCTATCTCTGAAAATTTTGAAGTATTTCATCAATCAGTAACATGCTATTAAGCTCCTCGTATGTATCAGGCACCTAAAATCTTTCCCTTCTTGGAGCTTACATTCAAAAGAGGGAAGCAACATGTATGTATGTATGTATGTATGTGTATACACACATATAAATAAATATAATATAATAAATATATTCAATATGTACATTTATATGCACATACACAATATCTATGTATATATTTTATTTATACACATACACATGGTTACTTTAGAAGAGGAGTAAATAGAGATTAGGGTAGGTTTAATGCACATAGTCGTCAGCATTGTGATTTTAAAAGAGGAAAGAATTATAAGATAAAAGATGATGAAATCTATGCCTAGAGCAAATATTTTAGCTGAGGAACACTCAATGAAAATGAATTTTTGGAGAAGAAAGATAGAAAGTTTCTTATGAAGAACAAATGAGTAGGGTAATATTTCTGAACCACATTCTGCATGGCAGAGAGAAAAGTTTAAAAAGCCTGGAAATATAGTCATTAGGTTTATTTTCTAAGGGAAAAGGAAAAGAACATATACATTCTAAAATATTTATAATAACTTTCTTTGTAGTGGAAAAGAACTGGAACGTGAGGGGATGCCAATCAGTTGGGGAATGACTAAACAAGTTGTGTCATATGATATTGCTGGAATTTTACTGTGCTATAGGAAATGACAAACAGGTTAATTTTGGGGGGAAATACATAGAAAGACCCATATGAAATTGTGAAGAATGAAATGAGAGAAGATGAGAATATTGTATGCAGTAACAGAAATATTATTTGAAGAATAACTTGGATATGTCAACCCTGAGACAAAGAACTGATAAATAGAATTAAGACACACCTTTATATATATATATAACATATTTTTGTCAAACGATGTCTTCTGTAATGAAGGAAGGGATGGAGACAGAAAGTTAACTGTTTGTTAATGTAACAAGCAAAATTATATAAATATATAAATAAGTATATATATGACAAATATATAAAAACAAACAAACAAATAAATAAAATAATAAATACTTAAATTTAATTGAATATAAAAAAACTGAAAAAGAGAAGGAATCAGGTTGTGAAAAACTTTAAATGCTAATCAGAGGGGAGTATACATGTGTATGTGTGTGTGTGTATGCATGTGTGTAAAGGTACCATTAGTGTTTCTTGTTTAGGAGAACAATTTTGTCAGAGCTATGCTTTAGGAAAATGATTAATAACTGAGTGGATGAAGGATTGGAATAGGAAGGCATGCGTTAGAGTGATTAAATTATAACTAAATACCTTATATTTGAATGTCACTTACCATTTGCCAGATTGTTCTAAGGGCTTTTCAATTAATATATCATTTGATCTTTACAACAACTCTAGGAGGTAAGTGTTTTATTATTTCCATTTTAGAGATGAGAGAACTGAGGGAAACTGAGGTTAAATCACCTGTTCAGAGTTATACAGCTTATAAGTATCAGTAACTACATTTGAACTCAGTTCTTCCTGATTGCATGTTCTGCATTCTATCCAATGCACCACCTTGATATAAAATCAAATTATATAGATGAAAAGGGCATTAGTTAGAGTGTTTGGCATTTTAAAAGAGTAAAGGGGATATATATCTAGATCTACATATAATTTATGAAATACAAATGATAAAATATGACTATTGATTATATATAGGGTAATAAAGTAGAGAACACTAACAAGTTTATGAATCTTAATGAACGGAATATGATGGTGTTTTTGGTGTAACAAATAAATTTGGAAGAAAGTATATTTTAAGAGATTAAATACATTAGAATACAAGAGATTAGATATAATAATTTAGATATGTTGAATTTAAAATGCCTATTGATACATTACATTTTAACTCTCTAGAAGTCAGTTTATAGGGCTACAGCTTAGGGGAGTCTATGACTGGACATTTAGAACTAAGAATCATCTGTATAGAATTATATTTAAACCAATCAGAGCTGATAAAATAAAAAATGAGAAAAAGCACAAAGGGAAAAGAGTCAAGAGATCAAGATATGGTGTTTGGCTACATCCATAATCAGTGATGATTCTATGGGAAAGATTCAGCCAAAGAAACTAAGGAGGAATGAAAGGTCAGATAGGCAGGAAAGATCAAGAATGATCAGTAACATGAAGATGTTCAGCAGAGTCAAATGAAACATTTAGATCAGAAGAATGATTGAGACAAAGTCATTAGATTTGACCATTAAGGTTGTTAAATTTATTGTTGGACTGAGTATTAAATTGATGGTCACCAGGGATTTAATTACTAAATCCCAAAATGAATTACTCCAGTAAATGAAATTTATGGTAGTTTATTTTTCAATAGAGGAAAAATATTAAGGAAGAAAGAAAAGGAGAGAGAGAGAGAGAGAGAGAGAGAGAGAGAGAGAGAGAGAGAGAGAGAGAGAGAGAGAGAGAGAGAGAGAGAGAGAGAGAGAGAGAGAGCCCTCCTCTGGCTTCCTATGAACCTGTTAGAAATTCTAAGGCACCAGTCAGGGGAAGGGAGTCTCAAGTAAATAGGCCTTTCTTGGAGGTTAACACCTCCAGAAAGAGCAAGGAAATAAGTCAGCTTTTAAACTCACACCACAGTGACCATCTAAAAGGAAGCAGCCTGAGGTCTCCTGCACATGCTCCTCCAGAGTTCCAGTTCCACAGCCAAGTGTATTCGCTCCATGTCTGAGTGTCTGTCTTCACTCCAAGCCTGAGTAACTGTCCTCCAGTCCAACTCTGAGTGACTAATTGATCCCTGTGTGTCTCTGTTTCCACTATTTAAAGACCCTTTTCTCTTGTGTCACCTCCTCTAAATTTTACGTCTACCAATCAAAGCAGATGCTCCTCTCCAGGACTGCCCACTCTTTCACACATGGGTCACAGACCTCCCATTCAATGTATGAAATGGGTGTTCATACCTTTTTGTGGTTAGTTCATACCTTTTTGTGGTTAAAATGGGTAAATCTACTTTAAGTACTGGGTTTACACTATTGGGGATTAAAATCTAAAAATAGGCAGGGGATTACAATGTAATCTTCCCAATAAAGGAAGAGCTAGGTACCTTCATTGTTACAATCAGGGGATTACAATTTAACCATCACAACGTCATTAGGAACTTTTTCAAATATGTTTTTACTGTTAATTTTCAATTATATGAAAAAATAACATTAATTAAAAAAAGTTTCTTATTCTCTATCTGCTTCCCTTTTCTTCTTTCTCATTGAGAAAACAAACAATTTGGCATAGATTATGTGTCCAATGAAGCAAAATATATTTCCATATTTGTCAAATAATGAGAGAAAACACAGACCTAAATAAATAAATTATATTGACATTGATCTCTATCCAGATTCCATCATTGTTCTCTCTTAAAGTGAGAGACATTTTTCCTCTGAATCCTTGAACATTATCTTAGATCATTAGTAATTTTAGAGATATCATTTTCAGTTGAGTGAGGAACTTGGAAGCCAGAATGAAGAAGGTTTAGAAGAGGCTAAGAAGAACTAAGTAGAAATACAGAAAATAAACAGCTTTTAAAAAAGGAATTTATTTAAGAGGAAAGGTATAGAAGTACATAATATTTTCTTATGTGAAGGTAAATTATAAAAGTTTTTCTTTTTTAATGTGAAATATGGGCATGTCTATAGGCAATAGGAAAGGGTTAGGTTTATAGACATGTTAGGAGATTAGAGAAAGCCATTATATTAGAGATTATATAGAGAAGGAAGAGTGTTATTTTAGGAGGGTTTGACATTGGCAAGAAGGAACTCATTATCTGAGGTCAGAATTAAGGAAATCATTGGGTATAATACAGTATCTTAATATTTTAATTAAATATAAATTGAATTTATCAATTAAGTAGATGAGGGAGGGGTTGGATGGGATCAAAAAAGATTTGGAACAGCTACTATGGTTAGAGGATAGGGAACAAAATATAAATGAGTAGAGGTCCTTTGTTGAAGTGATGAACAAGAGGAAATCAGATAATAAAAATCTGTAGTAATAAGCATTCATCAGTTCAACAAATATAACTCAGAATTGCAAGATAGTGTTACTTTGTAACTTTTTCTAGTATTGATTATCTGGAATTAAAGAAGTGGTATAGGGACTAAATATGGATCTTGGCAACATGAGACTTGCAATAGGAAAGGGATGCAAAGAATCCATAATGTAAATGCAAAAAAAAAAGGTAAAAAAATGTAAAGCAAGTCTCTATGGACATGATATTGGGGAAAATAGAGGGTGTAGTGTTACCCGCAAGATTTCAATAATTTACTCAAAGAATTCTAGAAAGCATATCCCACCCTTGTTTTCATAACACATTGTTTGCTCATACTTTTGTTGTGATTAGTATTTTGTTTAGTCTAGACATGAAAATTAATTCCTGTGTGAGCTACTACTTATGGCGATATATAACTTACTTCTAATTTATAGTCATATATTTGTCGGGGAATCTAAGAGGCTAAATTGATTGTTCATGATCTCATCAATAGTTTCAAAGGCAGAATTTGAATAATGGTCTTTCTGCCAGGAGAATATTATTACCCAAAGGGCAGAAATTGTTTTAGTTTTTCTTTGTTTACTTGTTTGGTCTCTTTCTCATGCTAATCATGTAATAATTGTTTAATAAATGTTTTTTGGATTGACTTGAGTTGTTCTGTCTCTGAATCTTGAGTTATTATAGTTGCTGAACTGATGAATGCTTATTACCTTTTTAAACAGAAAAAAAGCAATGAGGCTATTGGTTCCTTGCGTTTAATCTTCAATAACACATTATGTTAGAACACTGGAAAAGTTATTTTATAGAAATTCGAGACAGAGTTCAACTTCCTTTTTTCTTTCAGACTATCTTTAAAATGATGCATTGCTGGAGTTGTATTCAAATTCTCCAAACTGAGAAACATGATTAAATGCAGAGTGTCAACTTTTAAGCAGACCTGAGCCCTAATTTTGGATCAGCTACTTATTCCAAATCATTTAATCCCTGTGGGTTTTGGTTTCCTTCTATTATATGAGGAAGATGTAAAATATGTCTGCTAAGGGAAGTTCATATTTGAGTCTATGTTCCAATCAATCAATTAACCATCATTTGTTAAATGCCTGTTATGAGCCAGATACTCTACTATTACTGTGCAGGTAGAAAAACACCAAAGCAACAAGTCCATCATTCAAGAAATTTACATTCCATGTTCCCAAATTCCACAAGACTTTCTAAATGATGCAAATACTTGAAACATCAATTACATATTTACAACAATACAAAAACAAGACAATAATTCCATAGAACATGCTTTATTTTTTTTAATTTTAAACATTATTTTATTTGGTCATTTTCAAACATTATTCACTGCAAACAAAGATCATTTTCTTTTCCTCCCTCTCCCTCTCCCCCCATCCACCACCTCCCCCATAGCCGATGCACGATTCCACTGGTTATCACATGTGTTCTTGACTCGAACCCACTTCCCTGTTGTTGGCATTTGCATCAGAGTGTTCATTTAGAGTCTCTCCTCAGTCATATCCCCTCAACACCTGCAGTCAAGCAGCTGCCATATAACATGCTTTATTGATGAACTTTTTGAAATGTACCCTTGGGTTACTTGATATGATAGAACTTCATGAAGCACAATCACATTATTATTATTTCTGGGTTATGGAATCATGTGGCCAGACAAAGTTCATAGTCTAATTGCAGCAGAAACAAATGCTTCTCCTCATCTTTTCTGTTAAGAACAGTGAAAATTGCATCTGGCCCTGCTTCTACTGAATGCATTGAAGCATCTGTGGGGGTGTTTGGTTCTCTACAGGGCATGTGAATTGATCCCTGTGGAAAACAAGATACACATGGGGCTGTCTAACACATCCTAACTTTAATTTTGTTTCTTTAATTCTTCCATGTCTCCACCTGAGATGTATTACTCCAATTCTTTACTAGGATTTTGTTTGAACGCATGGTTTGAAAGAATTTTTGCCTTTTGCATTGTCATTTTCAGCAAGAACCCTGTTTTTTCAAGTTCATGGCCAGATCATAGGTTTATTGGAAGGGGCCTTTCAAATATTTTTTTAAACCCTCACCTTTCTGTGTATTGGTTCCAAGGCAGAAGAGTGGTCATGGCTAGGCGATAGGGGTCAAGTGACTTACCCAGCGGGTCATACAGCTAGGAAGTGTCTCAGGACAAATTTGAACCTAGGACCTCTGTATCTTCTTTATTCCTTGATTTCTAGTGATCATTAATAAAACTCTTAAAATATAATATTTTTATTAGAGATTTAATTTTTATACTTTAAATACACTGAGCTACCCAGCTGCCCCAGCCTTTAAATTAAAACAAATCTGAGGTAGCACATCACACCTATCAAATTGGTCACTATTACAGCAAAGTAAAGTGATTTATATTGGAGGAGATGTGGCAAAATTAGGTCATTAATATATTGTTGGTGTTGTGTACCGTTCCATCCATTTTGGAGGGCAATTTGGAACTACATCTGTGCTATGAAACTATGTATAACCTTCAATTCACTAATACAGCTACTAAGTCTACATCTCAAAAAGATAAAAAATGGGGGAAAGGTCCGACATATACAAACATATTTATAGCAGCTCTCTATCTTGGCAAAGAATTGAAAATCGAGGGTATGGCCATCAATTAGGGAATGGCTGAACAAATTGTGGCATATCATGGTTATGGAATACTATCATACTTTAAGAAATGATGGTGGGGTTGAGCCAAGATGGTGGAAAAGGTACAGATCCTCATCTTATTTCTACCAAATTAGATTCCAAAAAACTATGTCATAATACCTTAGAACAAATCTGGAGCAGCAGAACCCCAAAAAGACAAGGTGAAATAATTTTCCAGCACACACACACACACACACACACACACACACACACACACACACACAGCCCATTAAAGACTCAGACAACAGATCTAGTGCACATGGGTGGAGGTGAATCTCAGAACACCAAGGAAGGCCCTATCACAGCAATAGGTCTTGGGACACAGCTCAAGCAGTAGCAAAGGCTTCTGGAGGTCTCAGCCAAAGATGGTTAAGGGGTTGGGATTGGGGGGGCAGACAATTCCTCATAAGATTGTTAGGGTCATTTTGCTAGATCTAGGTGCAAGACTCTTGTCCCACTTCCCATACACAGAACCAGGTCACAGTATAGGGATGAGATATGAGGATGAGGAGTAGCACTAGCAGACATCAGAGCTTATGACCAGCAGGGAAGCAGGGGACTTGTCATAGTTCCAAGGTGGAAAAGAATGCTCAGTGTTGGTGTTACTCACAGACCAGAACATAGTCAGAAGAGGGTTAAACATACCTCTCCTTACATCATACCACTTTGAAAAGACTGAAATCAAATAGATCCTCAGACCCAACTGTGAAAGCAGCTACACAAAGAACATGAAGCTTGGAATGGTGCTCCCTTCACAACAGGTACAGAGTCAAACATTAATTTTTTTAATTAAAAGAAAAAAAACTGGAAAAATGAGGAAATTACAGAAAAATAAATTCAACATAAGAAGTCATTTTAGTGTCAGGAAAGACAAAAAACACACTCAGAAGAAGAAAACAAAGTCAATATTTTTGTATCCAAAGCCTCCATGAAAAATATAAATCACTTTAAAGATAAAAAAAGATTTAATGTAGGAGTTCAGAAAGGATTTTTAAAATCAAATAAGAGAGTTAAAAGAAAAATTGGGAAAAGAAATGAGAATGATAGAGGAAAATCATGAAAAAAGAGTCAGTAGCTTGGTAAAGGAGGCACAAAAAATACTGATAAGTAATTACTTAAAATGCAGAATAGATCAATTGGTAAAAGAGACACAAAAATCCAATTAAGAGAAGAATTTCATTAAAAATCAGAATTGGCCAAATATAAAAAATATATGCAAAAATTCAACAAAAAGAACCTCTTGAAAGGCATAATTGGTCCTATAGAAATAGAGATACAAAACTTCACTGAGAGAAAGAACTTTTTACAAAGTATAATTGGACCAAATGGAAAAAATTTAATTAGCAAGTGGAAGCTAATGATTTCATGAAACACTGGGAAATAATCAATATCAAAATAATGAAAAAAAATTTAAGAAATGTGAAATATTTCACTGGAAAACAGGTGATCTATGAAGGAAATCCAGTAGAGGTCATCTAAGAAATATTAGACTATGAAAGCCATGATAAAACAAAACAAAAACAACAACAAAAAAACTTAGCCATTATTTTTCAGAAATTAGAGAGGAAAATGATCCTGATATTCTAGAATATGAGGGCAAAATAAAAATTGAAAGAATCCACTAATCACCTCCTAAAAGTGATCCCTAAAGATAACTTCCAGCAATATTATACCCAAATTCCAGAATTCCCAGGTGAAAGACAAAATAAGACAAGAACCCCCCCCCCCAAAAAAAAGCAATTCAAATATCATGGAGCCAAAGTCCAGATAAAACAAGATTTTGCTGATTCTATATTAAGGTACTGGAAGATATGGAATGTGACCTTTAAGAGTACAAAGGGGCTAGGACCTCAAACAAGAATTACTTACCCAGCAAAAATTGAAAATAATCTTTGAAGAAAAACACATAGGTATTCAATGAAATAAAGGACTTTCAAATATTCCTGATGGAAAGATCAGATCTAAATGGAAATTTTTACTGTCAAATGTAGAAATGTAAATGGGAAAGAGATGTCAAAAAACATTTAATAAGATTAAACTATGTATATCCTTATAAGAGGAGATAAATCTTGTAATTCCAAAAAAACTCTATCATTAAATCAGTTAGAAGGAGTGTACATAGACAGAGAGCAAGAGTGTGAGCTAATATAATGTGATGATATAAAATTAAATTAAGGCATAAGAAGAAGGAATGCATTGGGAAGAGAAGAAAAATATAAATAAAATGGACTAAATTATTGCACTTAAAAGAGGTATAAAAGAGCTTTTACAGTGGAAGTGAAGATGAGGGAGGTAGGGAAGGGAACACATGAACCTCTCATTGGAATTGGTTCAATGAGGGAAGAAACTATACAATCACTTGGGCATAAAAAGTTATATTACTATACAGGAAAATAGGAGGGGAAGGAGATTCAAGGGGGAGGAGGGCCAATAGAAAAGGGGGCAAAGTGGGGGATGAGAAGGTCAGAACCTAAACAGGGGTATTTAGTGATCATAAAGGTGCAAAAATTATTACAAGTCTCTCTAATAAAGGCATAATTTTTCAATTACCTAGAGAAATGAGCTGAATATGTAAAAATACAAGCTATTCCCTATTTGATAAATTGTCCAAAAATTATAAACAGGAAGTTCTCAGACAAAATAATTAAACCTCTCTAGAGTCATGCAAAAAAGGCTCCATATCACTAATAATCAGAGAAGTGCAAATCAGAACAACTTTGAGATACTACCCCATACCTATCAGAATGGCTATTATGAAAGAAAAAGGAAAATGATAGAACTTGGAACTTGGAGATGATATGAAAAAGTTGAGGCACTAATTCACTATTGGGAATTGATTCAATCATTCTGGAAAGCAATTTAGACCCATGTCCAAATGGATATAACAGTTCATACCCTTTGACCTAGCAATATGACTACTAAATTTGCATGCCAAAGATATAAAACAAATAAATTAAATGGGAAGGATCTATATGTACAAAAAAATATTTAAATCAGTTCTTTTTGTCAAAGAATTGGAAAGTAAAGGGATACACAACAATTTGGAAATGTCTGAGTAAGTTTTAATATATTATTGTAATGGAATATTATTGTGCTATAAGAAATAACAAGCAGTAGGAGCCCAGAAAAAATGGAAAATTTCACATTAACTAAAGCAGAGTGAAATAAATAGAACCAGGAGAACACTGAAGACAGTGACAGGAATAGTGTGAAATGAACAACTGTGAATAATAGCTATTCTCTTCAATAAAGTGATCCAACACTCTCCCAAAGGACTCATGATAAAAAAAAAATGTCTTCTGTTTCCAGGGAAAGGAAGTGATAGTCTAAATCCAGTCCAAAGCAATTTTTTTTTCATTTTCTTAATTTTTTTATTTGTGTTTCCTTTCCCAAAAGGATTAATACGGGCAAATGTTTTGCATGATTGCACATGTTAATTCTGAATGAGATTGCTTACCATCTCAACATGGGTGGGGTAGATGGTGGTGAGGGAGGGAGAGAACACAAGACTCCATATACTTTGAAGAATGTTGGAAATTTGTTATGTGTAATTGGGGGAAATAAAATAACATTTAATTTAATTTTGAAAATAAAAGAAATGATAAGCAAAATCATTTCTTCAAAAGCTGGAAAGATGTAACAATGAAAATGATGAGATGGATCATAAATTGATAATTGTATTAATCAACAGTATTAGGGGGAAAATGGAAAAAAGGAGAGAGATATAAATGATACTATCTTAATTGCTCTCTTAATAGCTTGCTATTCTGCCACCACCATTTGGTCCCCTAGCCACTCTCACAGGGAAGAACAATCAGCAGCAAACACAGAAGAAAAAAGAGATATCTGCTCTTGCCTCAGTTTATCAAACTTTTTCTCAGTCCATTAAGTCTCACACATCAAGTTTTGGAATCCAAGTATGTCTTTCCATTTTGCCTGTTCCTCCTGGGGGGGGGGGTGCGATCCAGGGGACAGTGCAGGAGATATTCTCCCTGTCCCCTGTCTCATAATCCCTTGACTCTATTGCTGCCTTTTTCTGGCTGTGATTCTATCCTCATGATTCAATTTACTTGATCCTCACTTCCAGGCCAAGTTCCCTCAGACTCATGCCATTAGTTATACTCAAAGGGAGGAAGGATAAATTTTCTTCTCACAAAGATTTGCATGAACTGAGTCATAATGAAAGAAGCAGAACTAGGCGTGCATTATACACAGTGATATTGCATGATGATCAACTGTGAAAGACTTGGCTATTGTCAGAATTACAATGATCCAGGACAAGTCTGAAACATTTATGACAAACAACACTACCCACCTCCATTAAAAGAATTGTGAAATCTAAATGCAGAACAAAGCATGCTATTTTATACTTTATACTTTAGTTTATGTTTATATGGGGGTTTTAGTTTTATATAAGCATGCTCTTATATCAATGACCAATATGGAAATATATTTTACATGATAGTACATGTATAACCCAGATCAAATTGCTTTAGTGGGGCACTTATCTTCTAATTGCTATCTTCCTTCTTTTGCAGTTGATAACATACAATGAATTAAGGAATTATCTAAGGTCCTGCGAATATTAACTAGAGTGGGGATTTGAGCTTCAGTCATTCAATGCAATTTTGAAAATTTTATTTTTATCCAGATTACACATCAATAAAATTTTAATAATTGTTTTCTGTAATTTTGTGATCCATGTTTTCTCCCTCCCTGACCTTCCCCCTCCATAAGACAACAGGCACCATGATATAGGTTTTACGTGAGCTGTCATACAATTTTTATTTCCATTTTTCTTATTTTGTGGAAGAAGATATCTCATGTATAAGAAAAAAAAACTCATAAAGAAATGAAATAATGAAATGAAAGAAAAAAAGTGAAAATGGGACATTTCAATCTGCCTTCAGTCTCAATTAGTTGCTTCTCTAACAGTGCATAGCCAGTTTTGTCATGAGTCCCTTCATGATAGACATCCCTTCAATTACTAGTTCTTTGTCCCTACAAAAAAGACCTGCTAGAAATATTTTTAGTAGGTCTTTTCACTGTGTCTTTGATCTCTCCAGGATACGGACCTAGTAGTCATATTACTGAGTTGCATTACCCAATTCCCAAGTCTTTAGAGTAAGTCATTTTTTTCACTTTCTGTTGGCCTTTGTCAGACAGCTTTTTCTTTCAAATCTAAAGCATCCTACAACCTCATAAATAATCAAAAGAATATTGGCTGTCAGTGCAAAAATTTGTTGTTTTCAAACTATGTATGACTACCCAATCCCATCTGGGGTTTTCTTGTCAAAGATAGTGGAGTAGTTTGTTATTTCATGCTTCAAATCATTTAAAGAGGAAGAAACTGAGGCAAAAAGATTAAGTAACTTGCTTAGGGTCACACAGCTAGTAACTGTCTGAGCCCAGATTGGAACTCAGAAATATTAGTCTTTCTGACTTCAGATCCAGAACTGCATCCAGAACATCAAAGTATTCAAATCTACTTACAAACTTCTGTTGAGAATCTCCCCATTATGTAGTACTGATTTATGCTGTAACTGGCATTGAGTAGAGATGGTGTTCTTGGGCATTTGGGGGGGGGATAATTCATAGATCCAAAAAACCTTTCTCTTTCTTAATACTTCTACTTCTCTAAGAACCTTTCTTTTCTTTTCTTTCTCTAAGAATCTTTCTTTTCTCCATTTACTTTGGTAATTCTCCAGGTTCTTCCTTGGACTTGTTTCTATTATCTCTTTATATTCATCATGTCCTTGTTTAGTTAGCCTTTCTTTGCAAATTTTCGATCAATATTCATATCTAGACCTAACCTTGGCACTAAATGTCATTCTCATATTGTTAGATCAGTGCTGGACTTTCTTCCTCCTTCTTAAAACCCTCACCTTCCATCTTGGAGTCAATACTGTGTATTGGTTCCAAGGCAGAAGAGTGGTAAGGGCTAGGCAACGGGGATTAAGTGATTTGTCCATGGTCACACAGCTAAGAAGCTTCTGAGGCCAGATTTGTTCTCATCTCTAGCCTGGCTTTTCAATCCAATAAGTCATCTATCTATCCTCTTCCTTTTAAATAATTTGGTTTTCTACACACACACACACCATAAGTTTAAAGAATATAAGTAAACACGAATATTCTATTATACAAAAAGAACAAGAAAGAAATTTATATTATAAATAAGGAATCCTCATATTTTAAGGCATGTCTGTGTATATATAAGTATGCATGTTTACATTTTGTATTCCAAGTTGTGCTTCCAATTTTCATATACATTTATTTTGTGTGTATATATGTACATAAGAAGTACAATTATTTATTACCTATATCGGGCAGCTGGGTGGCATAATGGATGGAGCACCAGGCATAGAGTCAGGAAGACCTGAGTCAAATCCAGCCTGTGTGACTCTTTTCAAGTCACTTAACCCCATTTGCCTCATTTCCCTCATTTGTAAAATGAAGTGTAGAAAGCAATGGTAAACCCTTTCAGTAACTTAGTCAATAAGTTCCCCCCCAAAATAGGGTCACCAAAAATTGGACAGAAGTGAAATGACTAATTAACAACAAAAATTGCATATATAGAAAGTAGCAAATTGTTATTAAAACTGTTCTATTCAAATATCTTCCCTTTTATTTTATTCATTTGAAATATGATCATTTTAAAATTAATATTTTCTCTACCATCTACCCATTTTACCCCCTCCTAACCCTGAGTAGAAATCTTACCCTATTACAAATAAGTATAGATAGCAAAATATACCAATACCCACTGGAAATCTGGGAATGACTTTCTTGCATTTTTATTTCTGTATCATGAGTCTGTGACATCTTTACAGAGCAGGGATATTGGGTCATTATTGATCATTTGTAAATTACTGTTATTTGATGTTTTCTTCAGAGTGCTAAAGGCTTTACCATTTCATTTTCTTTATTTTTTTTGTTTCATTAATAAATCATTCTTCTGGTTCTGCTGAGTTCATTCTGCATCAGTTTGTACAATTGTCCATTTCTCTAGGCCATTGTCAGACCTGTCATTTCTTCTTATACATCAATGTCACATTATATTCATACACCATGGTATGTTCAATCATTTCCCAGATGCTGGACACTTATTTATTTTCTTGGTCTTTGTCACTAGTAGAAATAATGACAAAATCTTTTTTAACTCTTTTTTTTTTAACTACCACTATGTCTCATAATGGTATCCCTGGGTCAAAGTCTAAAGTCCACACTTTCAATTATGGTAAAAATGTCCACTAGCTATTCTTCACATATAACATTCCTCCTCTGACTTCTGCCTTAGAGAATCATTAATTCCCTTCAAGAACAGCCTATATGTCACCTCCTACATAAAATCTTTCCTGATTCTGTCTCATCCCTCCAATTACTTCACATATAACTGGATATATTTTGATTTCACTTACATATAAAAATGCAATCTATCCACCCCAGTAGGATGTAAGTTTCTTTAGGGTAGGGTCAGTTTTGCTTTTTATATCTTCAGTGCCTTGTAGAGTTACCTATACATGATAATTCCTTAATAAATGTTTATTGAGTTAAATTGAAGTATGTCAAATGTTTACACAAAAATTTCCATTAAGAACTAATATACATGCATTTGCATGTGGACACATGCATATAACATATATTATGGGTGTGTATATGTACACATAGATCCACTGTGTGCATTGGAAAGAGAAAAGCCTTTTATTTACGATTTGGAAAAACAAATAAAAGTTACGAATACAAAAAAGAATTGATGAATATGTGACTTAAAAATCTTATTTGAAGAATGATGAGTAGAGCAAACATAACAATTGTGAAGGAGAAGTACAAAGATGAGGAAGATGAGAAAGCGGAAGAAGAAGAATGAGACAAAGAGCAAGAAGAACAAGAAAAAGAAGAAGAGGTGGAGGAAAAGAGAGAGGAAGAAGCAACCTTCAGCTGCTTGTTATTGGCAAATTAAGAGCTGTGGAGAATTTAGACAATCTGAACTGTCAAAATCATCCACCCACACAGTGACTTTCTGGGGACCCTCCTATATTTTTACATTCTTTGTGTTTCGACTTAATAGAGAGTGATTAAGGAGAAAATTTTTAAAGTAGCCACAAAAAGAACTGCAACAAAATAATGCTGTGATCAAGGGAGAAATAAATTCCCCAGTGAATGGCAGATACTATGTTATTTTCCCGTTACTGTGACAATCTCCAGGCTATTTCAGGTTGTACTTGAACTATCCTTTGAGATGTGCTATAGCCTAAGTGACTGTGTGATAGTTGGCAAAATTATACTGTGTCAGCCACTAATTCTCTGTGCATTTCATGAAATAGAAAGTTATAAATGAGAGAAGTAATGGTGAGACAGCTTAAATCACTTGGCCAAGGTTGCCCAGTAAATTAGCAGATGAGCCTGTCTAATGTTCTCTTTATTGGATCAAATCTGTCACTCCCCCTTTCTCCCACTGTCCCTTCTTCCTCCCCTCCCTGTCAAGGATGACTCATTTTTCACTATAGTAATAATTTCATTAATCTTTTTGAATATGAATTCTGTTTAAGGAGAGAGAAATGAGAAAGGGAAGGGAGAGGGAAGAGGAACTCATTCAGTATTGGCTTGCATTTTGTTAACTTCATTTTT